>NW_022196237.1:0-78970 GCF_008641045.1 Pistacia vera
AAATAAAAATCAAACTCTTAAATCTGATCTTCAGTCTTCAAGCCCCAAGAATGCGTCTCCTCCTCTCCAAAATATACAAAATTCGTCCCTTGACAACTGATCTCAATTATACTTAAATACCTAAAAGAGTGCTAAGTGAAAAAGGAAAGAAAAACTGATAAAAACGCCCTAATAGTTTCCCGCACAACCTTGGCCGTGGCCAAATTTAAGTTACCACAGCCTAGGCCGTGGTGCTTCCTGGTCTCTTTGTTTTCTCTTTGTTCCACCACCATGGCCATGGTGAACTACCGGGGCATGGCTGTGGCCTTCAAGAATGTTAGGTAATCTCAACTTCTTTGAGCTTTAAGTCCCAATTTCATTCTAATACTCCAATCTACTCAATCAAAGCCTAAAAAAACACAAAAGTTATCCAAATCAATAGGTAAATCATTCATATCTCAAACTTAACAAAAACAAACATCAAAACAAAGGAAACAAATGAGAAGTTAACATCAAAACAACCCTAAAAACACTCAAATTATGCAACTTATCAGTACCTCATCATAGTTTGGGTCCCTAAGGAATTTGGAAAACTCATCCTCTTCTTCAAAAATTGTCGGTAACCCATGAATCTCGTTAATCATCTCAACATCAAATCTCACCTCCTTCCCTCTAATCCTAATTATTCCATTTCTATGCTCAAAGGAATTGGCGTAAAACTTCATAATGAGAGGCTCAACATCTACTTCTGTTTGGGCTGTAAAGTCCTCCCAACTCAAATAACTAATAATGTTAGTAATCCCCTCATAAGGACTCTTAAAATCAAACCCTCGTTCATCCATCAATCCTTTACCATTAACAACATTATCCTTATACCTATCCTCAGTAGTTGAACTCATAAATCTAGGATCATGGGTGTCCTATGAGGAAACTCTAGGACCTCTACCCTTCTTGTGCGATGCCATAACAATAAATTTGAACATTGAAACTATCGAAAATCGCACAACAATCTGCAAACACTCTCACCTAATGCCTAATAACATGAAAACTACTCAACAACACTCCTAATCATAACACAATGCACAATCAACTCAAAATCCAATCAAAATGCAGCTCAATCAACACCCAAAACCAATCAAACCTTTAACGCAACAATCCAGATGTAATACCCACATTCAAAAATATGGTAAGGATTATTCTATAGTCATAGTGAATATATTTAACTAGTTTTATAGTGGAATTCCATAAAAGTTTTGATAGGGGCAAAATGGTCATTTCACATAGAATCACGAGTTCAAGTGAAAAGTGAGTATGATAAATAGAATGTATTAAGTGTGCTAGCCATGACAATGGAGTGGTAGAAAGGTTATGGAAAATACACGTGATGTGATGCCGAGATAGATATGTGTTTGTAAAGTAATAGAAAGAAATTAAAGAATAAGGGTAAAATTGTCTTTTCACTCACGCTAGATGAAAAAGTGGTGAGTGTAAGGAAGCAAAATAATGTGAAGAAGATGATACAAATGAGGGTAATTAGGTAAATGACTAAAGGACATAGATGAAATTTCTAAGAAAGTGCAAGGGCAAAATGGGAATATAAATATAATACTAGTCATAGATATATCTATATATATATAATATATATATATAAATATATATATATATATATATATATATAATATTCTAAATATTGCTTCAATTGACGAACCCTAGCTATTCTCACCCTTGGGCACGCCACCCATCCATCCATTTTCTCTCAAGTTTTCTTCAAATTTCAAAGAGAATTCATGGAGGTTTAGCTTAATTTTTTGTAGATTTTCAATCCTAAAGCATCCAAGGTAAGATTCTAGCACATTGTGTATTTAAGTTTTAAAGTTTGAGTTCTTATGTTTTTACATGATTTAGGTCCAAGAGGAAAAGACTTTATTCATCAAAGGAAGGTTGAATCATTAGTGTTGTGCAAATTCAAGGTAAGTAAACCCAATCTAAGCTTTAATTTGAGTAGTATATGTGTAAGTTGATTCTTGAGTGTTTGTGTATGATGTATGATCTGTTTAGATGCTTGTTTGATGGAGAATAATGTGTAGAAGTTCAGCCAAGATGAGTATTTATGTAGATGTGATGTTTTAGTTGAACTTTGGATGAAATTTTGAAGTGTTGATGTTGGAATTTGGAACTGTTGAATCCGGCCATAATTGAAGTTAAATTTGGTGAGTTTTTGCTCCAATTTTAGTGGATTTGGAGAGATGTGGAAGTGTGGCCAACCAAGTATTTGCATGTGCATGTGAATTGTTTGATGAAAATTCAAAGAGAAATGCATGCATGAGTTTGTTAAACCTTGTTGAAGAAATTGTTTGAGAAAGGAAAGAATTGGAGTTGAAAGGTTATGTTAGGCTTAACCAAGTGTAAGTTTTAGTATTCAAGAGTGCATTTGATTATGTCAAAATTTAGAATAACACTTGGTTATGTTAGTTCAATGAAAGGAATGGCTTTTAGTGCATGATTCAAGTTGCTTGAACTTTTACCATTAGTTTGAATGGCATATTGTATTTAGTCATTCAATTATGAGTTTTGAAACTTATGAATTTAGAAAAATGATGGCAAGAATTGCATATTAAATTTTTGCAATAGTGTAGTATTTGATGATAGTAAAATATGGGTGATTATATTTTAATATTACAATATGCCACCATAAATTGTCAAGCTTGTATGCTTGAAATTAGAAAGATCATTCAAAGAATGGCTTGGCCAAATGAGTATATTGTTGTTTCTTTTTTTGAAATTAGTTATAAATAATATGTAATAAGTGATTTTATTGTATAAAGAATAGAAAAGCTTTCCCAAGTATAAATATCAAAGAAACATCAAAGAAATAGAAGTTTAGTTTATGTATTAAATACATGACCATTTTAGAAATTGATTGGTATGAGTATAGTTTTCATGCCTTATTATATATTGCAAGCTATAGAATTGTGCTAGAAGATCTTGAGAATATGTTGTATTGACCAAAAGTTTAGTTAAGAATGTTAGAAAGAAAATAGAATTTAGCCAAAGTATATGTTGTGCCATATGTTAGATTGGATTTGCAATGATTAATATGGCAATATAGATTAATGTATAGAATGTAGCCAAAAGAAAAGAAGAAAGAAGGGCATGTATAACAATGTTGATGGTCATGTTAAGAGAATGAAAATTTATGGCATTAAGATTTGTATTTAGAAAGTTGTACAAGGCATGTTTGTTACATTAGAAAATATTAGAGAGTAGAATTTGTGAGAGCTAATGTACTTGTGTACGTGTATATTTTACATAGCATAATAGAATTGAAGAATTACAGAATTATGTAGAAATTATAGAATCGCGTATGTTCACATGATGCATAGAATTCAGAATAAAAAATAAAATAGAAAATGTTTAATTTAAGCGTGTTATTAGAATAGAACTTTGGGCTTTCCAGAAAAGTATAGAAATAAAAGCCTTAGAATTAATAGAATACATGCTAGAATCAGACACATATTTTGGGATCATGCATAGATCGCATATAAATGCATGACATAGCATAGCATATATTTCAGAAATTTTATAATTATTGGAAATGTCTAGCTAGTTATTTTGCCAATTTACAGAGCATGTTTTCAGAGGGCTATTGTGATGGGGAACCTGTGAGCATTCGATGCATTAGCTAGTGGCGACAGAGATGCAAAAGTTTCGCACATGCACGCTGCCATCAATGAGTGGCCTCAGAATAGAAAACTGAATTGTACAGTCCACTAGAAGTGCATGTGGATGAGGATTGTACCCAAAAAGAATTTCAGAATATGCTCACACGGCCAGGGTTTCAAATCCATGCCTCAGCCTAGTTTGATCGGCAAACCAGAATAGAATACAGAAAGAATTTTAGAAAGAAAGAAAATAGAATAAGAAATAGAATACAAAAAGAATTTCAGAAAGAAAGAAAAATAGAATAAGAAATAGAAAACATAAAGAATTTCAAAAAGAAAGGAAAAGAATTAGAAAAGAATTTTTAGAAAGAATACAAACATGATCATTTGCATATGCATCAGACATTTTATGTGCATTGCATCTTATGCATTTATGCAAAGATTAACAATTTATTTTATTATTGCGTGTTTGACTAGTCAAGAAAAGAAAATAGAAAGCCATGAGAATAGAGAAGAAAAGAAAATAGAAGCCATGAGAATAGAGAAGAAAAGAAAATAGAAGCCTATGAGAATAGACAAGAAAAGAAAATAGAAACCCGTGAGAATAGAGAAGAAAAGAAAATAGAAGCCCATCAGAATAGAGAAGAAAATAAAATAGAAGCCTATGAAAATAGAGAAGAAAAGAAAATAAAGCCTACGAGAATAGAAATGAAATTAGAGATATACAAGAAAAGGATAGAAATTAGATACATGCTAGAAAAGAACAGAAATTAGAAACATGACAAATAGCAAGGAAACTTAGCGATTTGTTGAGTAGAGAAAGAAACAAAAAATTATAATCTAGTAGAGAAGACAAATAAAATGATAAAGAATAGCACAACATTAGAATGATTTAGAAAGATTTGAGGAAAATAGAAGATTGCTAAGTAGTACGCTTGAGAATAAAGAGAGAAAGCAAGCATAAATTTAGAAGCAGTACAGCGGATTAAGAGTACAGTTAGATTTGGCTTACTTACTAAGCATTTATAGCTCACCCCATTGCTTTCTTTATTTTTCAAGTATTAGATTGTAGTGGTCGGGAGACCTCAAGCTGGCGAGAGGATTACACACACTGTCTCAGTGAAGAATTTTAAAGTGGAATTCCGTAAAAGTTTCGATAGAGGCAAAATGGTCATTTCACATAAAATCACGTGTTCAAGTGAAAAGTGAGTATGATGAATACAATTCACATGCACATGCAAATACTTGGTTGGCCATGCTTCCACATCTCTCCAAATCCACGAAAATTGGAGCAAAAACTCACTAAACTTAACTTCAATTTTGGCCGGATTCAACACTTCCAAATTCCAACATCAATACTTCAAAATTTCATCCAAAGTTCAACCAAAACATCACATCTACATAACTACTCATCTTGGCTGAACTTCTACACATTATTCTCCGTCAAATAAGCATCTAAACAGCCAATACTTCTTATCATACATCATACACAAACACTCAAGAATCAACTTACACATACTACTCAAATTAAAGCTTTGATTGGGTTTACTTACCTTGAATTTGCACAACACTAATTATTCAACCTTCCTTTGCTAAAATTCTTTTCCTCTTGGACCTAAATCATGTAAAAACATAAGAACTCAAAACTTTAAAACTTAAATACACACTTTTGTGCTAGAATCTTACCTTTGGATGCTTTAGGATTGAAAATCTACAAAAATTTATGCTAAACCCTATGAATTCTCTTTGAAATTTGATGAAAAAGCTTGAGAGAAAATGGATGAGAGGTGGCGTGCCCAAGGGTGAGAATGGCTAGGGTTTTGTCAATTAAAGCCTTATAGCTAATTATATGTGTGTGTGTGTGTGTGTGTGTGTGTGTGTGTGTGTGTGCGTATATTCCCATTTTGCCCTTATTCTTTAATTTCTTTCTATTGCTTTACAAACACGTATTTATCTCGGCATCACATCACGTGTATTGTCCATAACCTTTCTACCACTCTATTCTCATGGCTAGCACACTTAATACATTATATTTATCACACTTACTTTTCACTTGAACACGTGATTCTATGTGAAATGACCATTTTGCCCCTATCAAAACTTTTATGGAATTCCACTATAAAACTAGTTAAATATATTCACTATGACTATAGAATAATCCTGTATTTCTGAATGTGGGTATTACGCCAGAACCAAATATGCAACTAAAATCACAAGTGAGTGATCCAGGATGCTTACCAGAGCAAGAATCGTAATCAATTGCCTTGCATTGAAGAGTGATGCGCAAAATCCAATTTTCCCTAATTCAACCCTAACTTCTCCTTGGCTGAATTTTTGCATTCAAATGGAGCAATCTTGTAACACCCAACATTGAGGTACATGATTTAAATTATGCTGTATAGCCCTTAGTTAAATTTTGTTAGAATTATTTTAAGAGAATATGAAGAAAATGCCCTAAACTTGCATTAAGGGTAAAATAGTCTTTTCACTCAAAACTAGTTGATTTTGTGGGGAGTGAAAAGAGATAGAAAATCATAGAGAATACAATAAAAGTGAAGGCATTATGGTAATTGACTAAGGGACAAAGATGGAATTTCTCCAGAAGTGTAAGGGCAAAATGGGAAAGTGAGTTTATAAACTAAAATGTTAAGGGTTTGAAACCCTTATTTCGTTCATATCAACCCCACACTCTCCTCTTTCCCTCAAATTTTCATTCACTTTTCCAAGGAATTTGAGGGCTTTTGAGTAGATTTTCATAGGGTTTTGATTCAAGGCATCAAAAGGTAAGGATTCATGCTTTATTCATGTTTTATTTGTGTAAAAGTTGAGTTTTATAAGTTTATGTTGGGTTAGAGAAGATTTGAATCCAACAAGAGTAAAGAGCTTAGGAGAGACTACTCAAGCAAAAGGTAAGTAAATTCCACTAAAATCCAACTCAAGCTAAAATTTAAGAATTCAAGTGAGTAGAGATTTATTTTAAATATGCAATTTTGTGATTATGAGAAATTGAGATGAAATTGATGAATTATTGAGGAGTTTGATGATTATTAATGAGTAGAATTTAGCCATGAGAAGTGGTTTGGTTGTATGATGATTCATTGAATTTGGTTGAAGTTAGAAAGAGTTGAGTAGAATTTTTGGGAGTGTATTGTTTTTGGCAGGTTTAGTAGTTGTTTGCTGGAGTTTTACTCCAAATATTGGTGACTTGAGAAAGAGATAGAATGGTAGCCAAATTCGGATTGAGTATGCATGCAATATGTTTGATGAAAAGCCTAAGTGAAAACTGCCCTGTCACGTCCGTGACCTTCTGAGTGATTTTTGGGTATCTTAGAGATTGAACTGGGTTGAGACCAAAACATAAAAGTTATAGCCCTGTCTCTAAGCTTTAAAATGAACACAAAATCGTAGCAATCGATGTGTATAACTCAAGTTATGCTCTTGAATAAGACCTGTGCAGATGACTATCTTTGAGGCAACATGCATTTGTGCATTTCATAAGTGCATTTAAGTAAGAAATTTTAAACATGTGCCATCCATATGTATATAATTGTGTATTTGTAGAAACATAAGAAAGAATAAAGAATAAGAATAAAGAATAAAGAATAAAGAATAAAGAAAGAAAGAATAAAACACTCTAAGAATAAAAGAAAGGAAGAATAGCATTAAAGAATTAAAGAGTGTTAAAGAAGTAAAGAATAGGTTGGTGTGATGGGGAACCGTGAGTGTTAAGAAGAAATTCCCACATACACGTCACCTTAATTGAGTGGCATAAGAAGAAGAAGAATTGTCGACCGTAAGAGTGTAGTGGATGAGGGTTGTACCAAGAAGAATCCTACATGCACGTCACCTTAATTATGAGTGGCCTAAGAAGAAAGAAGAATTTGTATGGTCGTAGAGTGCATGATGTGTAGAGGACTGACTCACTCACATGGCCAAGGTTCTGAATCCATACATCAACCGAGTCCGATCAGAAAGAATAAGAAAAGAAAGAATAAGAAAAGAAAAGAAAGAAAAGAAATAGAACAAGAAAATAGAGATAAGAAAGAAAAAGCATTTTTGTGCATTATTGCATATGCATTTTATTCATGTACATTGCCATGAATTTAACATGGTTAGGAAGAATAGAAAGATAAGAAAGAAAGAATAGAGAGAAGTAGAAAGAAGAAAAGAACAGTGAGAGTAAGAAACAGAGAAAGAAAGAAAAGAAAAAGAGTAGAGTAAGGAAAGAATTAAAGAGTGATGCACGGGATAGCAGAGTAGAGATGTACCTTACTGAGCATTTTTGTGCTCACCCCGTTGCTTTCTATGTTTTTGCAGGAAATAGGTGAGGATGCGGTCGGATGGACATCGGCAAGCGGAGAGAGATGGCTACACTAACCACCATTTTGATAGTTTTTGTATATGTTATTTTTGTACTGTGTAAAGAATGTATATATTAAGTAAAAAAAAAAAAAAAAAAAAAAAAAAACTTGGGCCCAACTACTTTTTAGTCTATATATATGTATTTTTATTAAGTATCTTTTGTGAGCATATTAGTGGAAAGAAATCATTATAAATCTCTGCAAAATCAAGTGTTTAGGAGTGATTTTTAGCAATAAAAATAGAAGTTTAATCGAAAAAAAGTTGAGAGAACTGTGAAGAACTACGTTGTGGTACAACCAAAACTGATCTGATCTTTTTATATTCTGCGAATTGCGCTGCGGCGCAAAATTTAGTGATGTAGCGCGATTCGGGTTCTCAACGCTTAAAATGAAGAATGGCGTAAAATCGCCGCGCCCTAAAATTTTGCGCCTTGGCATGATTATAGACTTGGATTTCAAAATCGTCGCATTTGCGCCGTGGCGTGAATAATTGCACCACGGCCAATTGCGCGTTTGTATTGTCGTTAGGTCTAATGACGCAATTACGCCGCAGCATGAAGTGGATTTCCTGGAAAAATTAAACTTAGTGTTAGATTTCCTGAAAATTCAAACACATAAAATAAAATACACAAATTACACACTCCTAATGTAATTAAAACAGTAAACTGAACTAAAAATAAATCTATAAACAAACACAATAAAATAAAAACGAAACAAACAAAGCAAAAGAAAAATTTAGGTTGCCTCCCGAAAGCATTTTTTTATCGTTTTAAGCTAGACAAAATGCTCAGTCATCATTCAAGGTGGCATCTTCAACTCAATAGTAAAGGCCTTTGATCTCATTCTATGAACTCCCACAAAAAATGCCTTCAATTTTGCATCATCAACATTTCCATCCTCTACCAGCAAAGCTAACCCCAACTTGTCTTCACTCTAATCGTACACAACATTAGAAACAATGGTAGGGTTCAAGGAGTCAATATTAAAGCATTCTTTAGACGGCGAAGGTATGGAATGGAAAACCGAACATGCAATGGTTTGATCAAGCACTGTTATTTACAAATTCCCTTGCTGAACATCTATAACTGTTTTCATCGTGGCCATGAATAAACGTCTAGGCAAAATGGGTGGTTCCTTATCTCTAGTTGTCAATGCCTCCATGTCCATCACTACAAAATCAATAGGAACAATCAATTTATCAAATTGAACTAAAACATCTTCAACAATACCTTTGGGATATTTCATTGACTGATCGGCTAACTGCAAGGCCATTGTTGTAGGTTTTACTCCTTTCAATCCCAACTGCTGATACGTGGAATATGACATGAGATTAATGCTTGCAACCAAATCCAGGATAGCTTGCTTCTTCTTTTTGTAAGCAAGTGATTGGATATACGCAGTGGAAAAATCAAATTCAAAAACAAAATTTGATCAAATGTTTAATCCCAAAATCTGGGTATAGATTATGATGTTTACATGTTTATAAAATATGTATTAAAAACCAATGTAATCAGTGAATCCATACAGGATTAGATTTACTTACGTATGTTTGGAGGCTCCTTTCAAACTTCTCTAATTTGATTTCGCTTCTCAATTCAAAGTTGAACCACACAAATGATAATCCACACAAAGATAATCCGAAGAATTGACAAGTGTTTTGCTAGAACAAGTGAAGGCTTTAAGAATCAAGTAAATCAAAGAATGAAAATTCTTAGATTCACACTTTGGAAAAACGTAAGAGGGAGAGTAAAGGTGGCTAGGGTTTTTGTTTTATTCAATGAATGAATAAATTGTGTGTTATGTTTTAATTAAGTTTCACTTTTATAGTGTCACTTAATTAAAACCCTAATCCCAACAGGAATAGCCATGGATTCTCAAGTTAATCCATCCTTGCAACCAAACACACCCTTTATGGTATTTTAATTTTAATTAATTATTATTATAATTAAAATGAATTAATATATATATATATATATAATATATTAACATTTAATTTAATAATAACACTGATTTTAATTTTAATATTAAAATTAAATGCAGGCAACAACCTCAGCAAATTTATTTGCAATGTGAGATTACCAAAATACCCTTTCGTCCTAAAAGACAAAAATACCCTTTCACAAACTGATTCTTGATCTAGGTGAGCGTCACTAGACAATGGTCAAGAACATCCTCAAGTATCTGAAAAAGACTAAAGATATGTTCTTGGTTTATAGAGGAATAATGAGCTCACTGTCAGAGGATATAGTGATGGTAGTTTCCAAACGGACAAAGATGATTATTGATCACAATCACGTCTTGTATTTTGTCTTAATGGAGTTGCAGTGAGCTGGAAGAGCTTGAAGCAAAGTATTGTAGCGGATTCTACAATTGATACTAAGTATATCGCATTATCTAATATAGCCATGGAGGCGGTTTGGTTCAAGAAGTTCATTACTGAACTTGATGTGGTTCCTAGCATTACTGATCCAGTAAAGATCTACTGCAACAACAATGCAACCATTGCTATGGCTAAAGAACCACAGTCTCAAGAACGATCCAAACACATACTTAGTTGATTCAATCTGATCTAAGAAATTAATCAAAGAGGGGATATGTAGATTTGCATAATACCTACTAAACCACTATTGAAGTTTCTGTTGCAGCAGAAGCATGATAGGCACTTAGTGTCATTTGGTATTAAATACATGAATGATTGGCTATAGTGCAAGTGGGAGATTGCTAGAGTAGGTGCCTTAGATCCAATCCAATTTTGTAAATTGACTCTTTGTAATCATGTTTTATCGTCAATAAAGGCATTTATCTATATCATATGATCTGATTATATTCATATAAGAAAATGATATATGTCTTTAAGATGGTAGAATAGTGATAAGGATATCGAGTGTCTGAAATCTCGACAGTGAGAACCCTATAAGCACATATGGTGGCCATTCTAGAAACGTCCATAAACCCACTATTATCTAGACCTAGGGCATAAACAATACGATAAGGTTATCATGGTGTTGGACGGACAGTGACAGATCTCATTTGTCAAGGTTGTTTGGTGACAACCTAGTGCAACACATGGGTGCTTGTTGTAGGCATGTTCACCGGACTGACCCACTGGAAGATTCCACGTAGATGGTAACCCTAGTGTCTGTGGACTAAATCCTCCAACAAAAGGTGGTGCATGTGATCCTTAGACTTGAGATCACCAGAGCACCATGTGCATCAATTAGTGTAGTTTGACACTAGCTTAACATAGTCTTATTTAGGACTATCAAAATGGTAGTGGTTGGTTGCATTTAAAAGTGTATCAAGACTATGGTGGATTAATAAATGTTTTATCACTCCTGGGTATGGGAGAAATTATCTCACTACACAAGTTGGTGAAAGGGCAATGATGATAAAGTTGTGGTCATAGTGGGACTGAGTTGTTACCCGATCCAATTTGTTAAGGTCGTTGGTCTGGAGAACCGAATGCAAAGATATCAAGGATATCCACTAAGGTTGACACTATTTCTATGCCTAAGCCTTGATGAGATAATAGATGATGAAGGGATTCGATTGCATGGCAACCATATCGTTGATAGGTAGCGGTTTCGCTGAATCCAAATCTATCAGGTGGCCATGATGCCTATCTGAAGGCCAATCTTGGTTTGTGTTTGGTGAAACGATTGATTGATTGTTAATCATGATACGATTCACTATCAATATGATGAGGAGCCTTCTGGTCACACACATAGAAGACAGATTAAGAATAAGATAAGTGAGAGGGGCATTTTCATAATTTATGATGAAAGGATATTTTCATCTTTTAAGATGAAAGGGCATTTTGGTAATCTTGCAGTGCAATTAAATTTTCTGAGGTTGTTGCCTACATTTAATTTCATATGGAAATTAAATTAGTGAGATTATATATTTAAATATTTAGTTTAAATATATATATATATTAATGTATATAAATATTTTTTTATATTTAAATATAATGCATATTATTTAATAATAATATTTATATTTTAAATTTGAATTGAAATGCCTTGTTTGGTAACAATGGGAATCTATTCCAATTAGGAATAAGTTGTTAGCTATTCCAAATTGGAATAGATGTCTATTCCAAGTTTGAATAGGATTTTTATGTGTAGTATTTAAGTGCAACTTAAATTAAAACAATTAAATAAGTTGCAACACTTGAAAACCTAGCCACCCTCTCCCTTCCAAAATGCCAACTCCAATGTTGGGTGAGTAGAATTTTTTCTTCAAAAATTCTGCTGTATTTTATTGTTAAAGTTGAGGATTTTTCTTGCCAATAAAATCCCTCAACGACATACGTCCTATCTTTGTGTGGATGCCGTTAGTGCACTCTTACTTGGAGTGGTAGCGATTCCAATCTCATCGAAGGAGCCTCCAAATGCAGGTATAAGTTCTAAAATGTTTATGTTTATTGTCAATTTATACTAACGACGTAAATTAAATATAAGGTTTCTTGGGATCATGGTTGTTGTTTTGGGGATTTGTTTTACTTTTCTGCTATGTAAACCCCACCAACAACTTACAGGAATAAAAACCATTTGGGATGCCAGAACAATAACTAATAACTAAATCTCGGCTCATTTGAGTGCTAGCCCAATTTGGGTCCAAGTTTAATTATTACACCCATTTATAAAGTCTCCTTATTTAGACTTAACTTTTAACTAATTAATTTAATTAATTGATCAACAATTAATTAATTTAATTAATTTATCCAATTACAAAAATACCATTTTAACAAATTCTACTAATTAGTCAATTACGACTTTTGGAAACTTTAATATCCTCATTAGATCTTTATTGAGAAAATCTCTAATTCCCATCAAGCTTAGAAATCTATAGTGTGTGTGACTTTTCTAGGTTCATTTCTCAATTGGCAGTAAAGTAAATATCAACTCTGATATCCATCTTCCTTACAGACCATAAGTGACACCTAGCAGTAAATCATGACCCCGATCAATGAATGAACTGGGATCATATGAACCTGTAAAATTGAACGTTTCAGTCATGTCACATCATTCCCTCTAATGTCATGTTCCGATCAAGTGCGGACCATGGTATAGTTAAATCCCTAACTTAATCACATAATTTGGATCATCTTGAATGTGGAACTATGCTTCTACAAAACTATTCATAAAACACAAATGTTTTGGCCAAAGACTTCTTCCACATTAATATCCCTTAGAACACTCAAGCTCATAATATCTGAGCCATCAGATTCCTTATTGAATATGTATTTGACTCCATACATGATTAACTCATGACCAACAAACACTGCACACTAGATATAAACAATTTAGTGATAATTACCTAATGAACCATGAGTACCCATGCACAAGATATGATCGTATCTTAGGTTTAAGGATAAAGTGACACCAATGCAATAACGATGATCATTGATTGAAGATATTATACCCATGTGATCAATCATCCAGCGGCCACATTTGATGCTTCATTCTCTAATGAATCAGCTCATCAATTATGCCCTTATGATATGAGTCTCATCAACCAACCATTAGCATCTCATGCTAATCAATGGCAACACACAGTAATGTTGATCTTGTGATAATGTTGCCTTCGATTATTATCACATCCAATCAGGAACATACTTAAGATGGAGTCATATCAAAAGAATTCTAATACTCATATTCTCAAACTCTTTGAAAATAAGGTTCTTTCTAGAACAAGCTCAAGAACATATGCAACTCAATTAAATATAGATGACATAAAGTAGCATAGAATAATCGTCATTTTATTAATGATAAAAAAGTTACAAAGTTTATATATATAAATGTTGCCCTAAACCTTACATCTACATTGATTTTAGGGCACATACACTAAGAAGTTATTCAACTTTGCTCGAGTTTGCTCGTCATATTCTGACAATTTTAACATTTCAAATCAAATTATGTACTTCTTATCAGTGTTAAGTTATTAATAATATGTGAACAATATCTTATTCTTTTTCATATTCTGTTTGAGAATGTTGAATGAATGTTTAGATATCATATTTCAAAGCTTGATGAAGAATTTATTAAGTCAATAACTCTTCTTTTTTTCCATACTTAATGGTGTACATCACCAATTTGACTTGAAAAAATAACCATTGATACAATAAATTCCTTGCCTTCAAAAAAGAAGAAAAACAAAAAAGAAAGAGAGGAAAACCTTTAAATTAATACTGGAATAATGAAGCTTATAATAATTATTAGTTAATTAATTTAATTTACCAATAAGATCTTGATTTGACATCATAAGTACGTGCATCATATTTAGAAAGAGTAGACGACTTTTTCCCACTCAAATAATGGCTTAATGAAACATTCCCACCCAAGAACTTTTAAAACCACAACTTTACTACCCAAACATTATATTTCGTTAATAATTTCCATTAAACACAGTGATATTCATTGTGAAGACATAAATACCCCACCAAAGATCAACTCCCAATCGCTGACCACCACAAACCAAGGTTTCATGTGCCTTAACCTAGATTTCGATTGATTCCAACACCAGAAATCGACTTTGTCACAACCGTTCAACTCACTAGAATCCCTCCACCAAAACCCCTTTCATCTCCACCCAAAATCATTCCTCAATCAGTCCAGGCTATTGGAGTAGCTTCACTCGGGTTTTTCATCAACCAGTTTGTGTGCAAGCTGGAAATTAGTAGTTGTGAGGGTAGTGGGAATTAGCCGGTGACTAGAAAACACAATCACACCAACAATAAACAACAACAATACTACAATAATTAATTCAAACAATAGCCTTTAATCAAGCAAATAATCATCAACAAGTCATCATTCAACTCAAAAACAAACCCTAGGGAAAAAAGCTTCAATAGGCGATGATAGGAAAGCAATCGAGGTTGGGAAACTTGGGGGTTTTGATGAGGGCACATATGGTGAGTTGAATGGCGGGGTGGGGGATGATTACTGGTGGAAAGGGCAGCCGAAAAAAGGCTGGGCCACCCTCACGTGACTCCCCTGGTTGTTTGTTAGAGTTGAAGTTTTAGTTGATTAGGCTTTGTTGTTTGAAGTTTTGGTTGATTTGGGTTTGTTTTTTGGAGTTTTGGTTGGTTTAAATTTGTTGTTTTTTGGTTGATTTGGGATTTTAAATTAACCATCATGCCCTTACTTATAACGGACTTTTAACAATCTTGCTCTTCTTCATAGTGAAATTTGCTAACAGAACTATGCTTTGGGTAGTAAAGTTGTATTTTGAAAGTTCTTGGGTGGGAAAGTGTCGTTAGGCTATTATTTGGGTGGAAAAAAGTCATTTACTCTAATTAGAAATTGGAATAAGTAAATGGCCTGGTGCAATTTCAGAGTCAATTTGCACCTTTACAAAACAAATTATAGCAACGAGTTTTATGACCTCCACCCACCTATTTACATAAATTATTAACTGAATAATAATTAAGAAAAAAAATATAAATTATTTATGAATAAATTGAAAAGCTAATTAAACTAAGGATAAAATCAAAACCAGAACACATGTTTATAAATACAATTAAAGATGGACACAAGTTTATTAAATGATAAAAATAGGACATTTAATGGGGTTTAAAACATTTTAATTTAACTTTATAAATGGTTAAATGTAAATCTATTTGATTACATAATATAAAAGTGAAAATAGATATTACAAAATATTGATGACCTTTAAGAGATAAACATGTATAAAAAATCAACAGGCATAAGGAAAGAATTAAGAACACAAAAAAATAAAAATNACAGTGATATTCATTGTGAAGACATAAATACCCCACCAAAGATCAACTCCCAATCGCTGACCACCACAAATCAAGGTTTCACGTGCCTCAACCTAAATTTCTATTGATTCCAACACCAGAAATCGACTTTGTCACAACCGTTCAACTCACTAGAATCCCCCCACCAAAACCCCTTTCATCTCCACCCAAAATCATTCCTCAATCAGTCCAGGCTATTGGAGTAGCTTCACTCGGGCTTTTCATCAAACAGTTTGTGTGCAAGCTGGAAATTAGTAGTTGTGAGGGTAGTGGGAATTAGCCGGTGACTAGAAAACACAATCACACCAACAACAACAATACTATAATAATTAATTCAAACAATAACCTTCAAGCAAGCAAATATTCATCAACAAGTCATCATTCAACTCAAAAACAAACCCTAGGGAAAAAGGCTTCAATAGGCGATGATAGGGAAGCAATCGAGGTTGGAAACTTGGGGGTTTTGATGAGGGCACATATGGTGAGTTGAATGGCGGGGTGGGGGATGATTACTGGTGGAGAGGGTAGCCGAAAAAAGGCTGGGCCACCCGTGCATGACTCCCTCACGTGACTCCCCTGGTTGTTTGTTAGAGTTGAAGTTTTGGTTGATTAGGCTTTGTTGTTTGAAGTTTTGGTTGATTTGGGTTTGTTTTTTTGGAGTTTTGGTTGATTTAAATTTTTTGTTTGGAGTTTTGGTTGATTTGGGATTTTAAATTGACCATGCCCTTACTTATAACGGACTTTTAATAATCTTGCCCTTCTTCATAGTGTAATTTGCTAACAGAACTATGCTTTGGGTAGTAAAGTTGTATTTTGAAAGTTCTTGGGTGGGAAAGTGGCGTTATGCTATTATTTGGGTGGAAAAAAGTCGTTTACTCTAATTAGAAACTGGAATAAGTAAATGGCCTGGTGCAATTTTAGAGTCAATTTGCACCTTTACAAAACAAATTATAGCAACGAGTTTTATGACCTCCATCCACCTATTTACATAAATTATTAACTGAATAATAATTAAGAAAAAATTTATAAATTATTTATGAATAAATTGAAAACCTAATTAAACTAAGGATAAAATCAAAACAAGAACACATGTTTATAAATACAATTAAAGATGGACACAAGTTTATTAAATGATAAAAATAGGACATTTAATAGGGTTTAAAACATTTTAATTTAACTTTATAAATGGTTAAATGTAAGTCTATTTGATTACATAATATAAAAGTGAAAAGAGATATTACAAAATATTGATAACCTTTAAGAGATAAACATGTATAAAAAATCAACAGGCATAAGGAAAGAATTAAGAACACAAAAAAATAAAAATAAAAATCATATAATCAAGAGATAAAAAGGACAAAAACAGAACCACGAGGGTGTGGTTCAGTTGGTGACTGGACTATTAGTGGGAAGACTTCACCTACAATGTCAAGGGTTCGAAGGGCATTATTCGAACTCTGAAATGAGGATTAGTCTCATACCTTTGGGTGTGGGGACCCTTGCGGTTCACCAAAAAAAAAAAAAAAAAAAAAAGACGAAAACCTAAGTCTAACATTCTATATTTCTCTAATTTTTTTCTAGTTTTTGGTTAAAAAGAATGAGTTCTGTTTTTTAATACTTCGATAATTAGTCTAAACATATGAGGAAAAAAAAAAAAGATATGATTGATTTAGGTTCACTGTAACAACTGCTGTAAGCTAATACAATGTATGCATAATAACAATAGAAAATGGGGCCCAAAAACTTTCTTTTCATTATAAGTCATGTGTCTTTTATACACGAAGAGGTTTGTTTACAAAAAGTCATTTTTAAAAGACAAAACAGGGGAAACAGTGTAGCTATTGCTCCTCGCTCGCCGAGGCCCCTCCGACTGCATCAACACCTAGATCCTGCATCCACAAAGGAAAAATAACGGGTTGAGCACAAAATAATGCTCAGTAAGTAAAACCCTCTATCTGTCTGTCCCCGTGTGTATTACTCTTAATTCTTTTCTTATACTATATCTGTTTCTACTATACGTCATGGCCTCATCTTACCGGAGGTACGGCCGGATGGCATTCACACAGTACCATCTCACTCTCCATGACTATCGGGTGGAATTCACACAGTACCAACCCGTTCTTAGTGACTACCAAGTGGGGATCACGAAGCACCTACTCAGTTTTCGTACCTATCGGGTGGAGACCACCTAGCACCTACCCGTTTCTCATGACTTTTGGGTAACGATCACCAAGCATTAACCCGTCTCTAATCACTGTCAGGTGATGATCACAAAGCATCAACCCACTTCTAATAAATGTCGGATGATGATCACAAAGCATCAGTCTCTTCTCTAAAAACTAACCGAGTGGTGGTCACAAAGCATCCACCCGTTTCTAACACTTATCGGGTGATGATCACAAAGCATCAACCCATTTCCAATGGCTATTCGGGTGGTGATCACAAAGCATCAACCCGATTCCCATAACTGTCGGATGATGATCATAAAGCATCAGCCAATTTCTACTACTCTTCCCATTCACTCTATTCTAGCATTTTTCATTCTCTCTACCCTTAGAGTAGTTGCATCCACCAAGCTCTCTACTTATAGAGTCATTGTATACACAAAGTTTTCTACTCTTTCTTAGGTCACTTTTCAATGCATAAATAATGCATATGGATGGTTCATCTCCATTATTGCTCTTATGAAATACCAACATGCAATGTTGCAAGAATTAAGGTTCACTACTCATACTCAAACCTCTATTAGGCATTTCATCAAACAACTCAAGTGCATCATAAAACTCTACGATAGCAATGATTCTAAATCTTTCTCTAACCATCCAAAATGGGGAGAAACCCCCTCACATAGCCACAAAATCTGCCAAAGAAAGACACTTCCAAAAAGGGTTCCACAATACCCCCTTCAATTCCATCTCAAACTACCTTTCCAACCCACAACTCATTTCTTATATTTGAAAGGTATAAACAATCACAAAGCACTAGAAATCTCTATTTAAGCCTTAATAACATGGCATATAACATATATATAACACACATACATAAGTGCTATCAAAACCCTAATCAAGAAAATTCTCAAATCTCAACTTGGGTTGGGGTTTACTTACCTTGTTATGGAGAGACTTCACTAACTCTTCCTTTCACTTGGTTTGCTTGACCTTTTCTCTACTCTTAACCAAAAGAACAAAAACCCTTAATATTCAGTATATACTAAAACTCACAAAGCTTCACAACCAAAGTAAGAATCCTTACCTTAGGAAGCCTTAGGTTGTTTTTCTACCCCAAATCACTCCAAAAGCCTTTTGAAACTCCTTGATCAAAAGAAAGAGAAGTTGAGAGGAAGCAAGAGAGGAGAGTTGCGTTAGAGAAGAAGAATGAGGGGTTTGCAATGTCTTAATTCCTTTTAATGAAATTTATACACAAGCATTCCCATTTTGCCCTTACTCTTCTTTGGGAATTCTATCTATATCCTTTGATTCATTACAAACACACCCCCATATCAACATAATCTCCATGAAAAATCCTTACATTTTACTCTCCACTTTTCCTACTAATTAGGGGTAGAATGGTCAAATTGCCCTTAGGGAAGAAAATATCTAAAACTTAACAAACATTTTGGTCGGCCTGTCGCCGCGACAAGGAAGCTTCTGTCGCCACGGCGAAACTGTCCAGAGTGTTCCCCCGTGGTTTCAACACCTCTTCACCGCGGCGACGATTCTTCTTCGCCCCGGCGAAGTTTGGCACACTGAACTTCTTCTATTTTCAACCAATTTCAGGGCAAGCATTCAACACAACACTCAATCAAACAATATTACCAAGAAACCAACTCAAATAAGAGCAAAAGAAGAAACAACAACTACGTACCTCAAGTGGGGCGTTACATTCACTCCTATATGTGATAAGTATATCAACTTCCATATTCGGAATGAGGAGAATTTATAAATAAAAAGAAAAATGATCTACTAAGCAGACGTAATAAATCTTACCTCTCATAATAAAATAAAGTTAGCCAACATATTAAAAATTAAAGAAATTAAATTAGTTGAATGGTTTTGACAAGAGATTTGTTAAGATTTTGTAGTTCTCCTCCTGAAAAACTAGCTACAACACCATTTTTTTGCAGAATAATTAGAACAATATCATAGATGTTGATACATAAATCTGCACCAACTAGAGTGATCCGATCGACCTTGCGGGATCGGAACTAATGTGTGCGTAATTATGGGTAATCAATGATGAATGAATAATAATGCAATAAAGTAAATGGCAATGATAACCTTTAAAGTGGTTCAGCAAGGTAAACTCTTAAGCCTACGTCCACTGTTTTGTATTTGCTATGAGCTTATAATGAGAATTCTATGAAAGTTTTGTAACCCATTTCTTCTTGTCTTTGGGGGAGGGGGAGGGGGGGTGTTATATACAAGGTTTGTACAAAGGAAAGAGCAAAAATAAGGGGATTACAATTGATCTGAATTGTAATTCAGATATTCTCATAATTGGGCGCTATGATTGCAAGTGATCCCTGTTGATCTATTCATTCTCGCAATATCTAGGATCTGAAGTCATCCAAAAATTGATTGAATGATTGCTCGGATTGTTTGCGACTAGCTTATGCTAGGTCAAGCTATAGCTCAACGAGCTTATGCTGGGTCGATCAATCATCATTATTGAGCTGATTCTGGGTTGAGCTATATACTCATGGTAGCCCAAGCTTGGCAGATAAATCACACACAACATCTACCCCCTAGTGTTCGATGCTTGTTTCAGGGCTTCAAAGACTATTGCTCGATTTGATGTCAAGCTTAGCCTTATCAATAGGTCTCTAGGTGCAGGTTCGGTCGAGCTTCAAGGGTCGACCTTATGTCTGGCCAATGTACTTCACATTTAGGTTTCTATTTTCCATGGTACCTGACAAAACTAAGAATATTAAAAGCTAGGGCAAACATGTAATTTTTGTGTGGTCGAGTCGAATTAAATGCGATAGCCTTTGGTTGTCACGTTTTGTCGTGTGTGAGTGACTATAGTTGTTCACGTACGAAGTCAAGGTGACGTGCGACGACGGTTATCATTATAGCAATTTGAAAATTCATGGCTCCTAACAGATGGTCAACACGTGGCCACATCTAAGGGCTGAGATTGCTCGATGAATGAAGGGTCAAGATTAACTATAGGTTGATGGCTACGATTGAACCACGCCCTTTCGTCTCCCATGAAAACCACTATAAAATGTGGTGAACTCGTTAGAATACTCATTTCGAAAGTTTTTTGACTCTTTTGTTCTCCTCATCGCTATTTCTTCATTGTCATGATAGTCTTTCCAATAAGTTTTCTACACTTCTATTATTCCGATAAGATTCTTTTCCCTTCCTTTTTTCGTTTTTTTTATTTTTTTATTTTTTATTTTCACTTCAAAGGGTGGCCGCTGTAGTGGCCACATTGTATGTTTTAGGGCTTTAGTAGGGTTTTTCGGGTGCATCTCTGGCAGTCTCAGGTATTATAGAGGTTTAACACGGTGGTCGCCAGTACCCTGGGCAGGTCACATATGTTCATCATGCTGCGCAAGCTATCTCAGGTGCTTGAATTGGAAGCGAGCGTGGAATGTTCGTTGAGTTGTTCGAACTCTGACACATGTTTGCTTCTTTTTTAGGTACCTAGAAGCGAGCTATAGCCATGTCTTCCTCCAGTAGTTATACCATCGATCGTATATTCGATTCGCCCACAGGCTTGACAATCCTTGAGGATAAGACCCTCGAGGTCTCTAAGGAATTCATCACATAAAGCTCAGACCCTGATGCTACAGGCTTATCCGACCTTGCTTCGATACAGTTGGCTCACTCCCAGCCATCCCTAGCCCATAGGCTACAAAAAGAACCACAATCCTCGATTATCCTCAGAGATCTAGAATGCATAAAAGTGGTCTATGCGCCATAGCTTAACTTGATGGTCCTTGGGGTATATTCTCGGAAGAATCCCCCGCTCGAATGGGTGGTGATCTTTGAGACCCTTTTAAGGTGTGGGATATCCATTCCTGCTCACTATTTTATTCGATAGCGTGCTGAGACAGTTCGACATCGTTCCTCTCCAACTGACCACAAATTCTTATGTAATCATCATCACTTTGTACATTGCATAAATGATTGCTGAATTAGGAAGCTATCTGTCGAGGAACTCGTCCATCTGTACAAACTCAAGAAAGACAAGACCAGACTTACTACCTTTCTAAAGCTAGGAAGGTACGTTTAAACGAACTGGTCGATGTCCAAAAGAAGGTCACGCATTAGGACTCACAATTTTTCTTCTATAAAGCCCAGGTGACTGGTGTCTTGCTCCGGAAGCTAGTAAGGTTTTGACTTCCGTGTGCACGAGGGTCACTTTCGAGCTTTGTGCTCCTGCTAATCGAGTTGTTTTCTTTTGCTGTTATTGTAGAGCAAAATTATCTTCCAATCGTGAGCTTACAGAGGCTCCAACATTTCAGTGACCTTTCTAAGGATCAACATAACGTCAATGAGCTTCTCACGCTTCCTCACTTGAAAACGTATGGCTTTTGTTGGGACAACGTCAATTTCCTTACAATTTTAGAAAAAGGTTCAATTTTCACTTGTCCATGTTTACTTTCCTATGCAAATAGGTTGCTCATTGTTTGCTTCTTTTCTTGTAGAGATGTAGGTCGAGAAATCTAAAGGCCTCTAAAAGAAGATGGCAACCTCGGCGGCTGCCAAGAAGGCACCGGCTGCTTCAGCATCGAAGTAGCTCATTGATACTGTTGGCACAAAGCATGTCGGTGGCAAGCTTAGGGAAGGCCTAAGTGCAAAAAAGCCCGTGACTGCCTCTAAGGCAAATGGAGGGAATAGTGTCTCTGAACCTTAAAAGGGGCCGATGAAGAAAACGCTTGAGCTGACTAAAAGCTCGGGCAAACCAAAAGCATCCACCAACACAATGGCTTGGGAAAGAAGAAAGCAACCGAGCCTCTAGAGGGCTTGGGCAAACAAAAGGTGGTTGAGCAATGGATTGGCTCGAGCAAAGAGGTTGCTGTGCAAATTGGCGACCTTTAGAAAACAGTAGCCAAGGACTTAGCTAAGAAGAAGTCTGCTCTTGTAGGCTCCTTTATTATGACTGTTATATCACCTTAAAGGGCACTCATCGGGGATTGAAAAAGGCAAAGACGGTGAAGGAGGACGCTCTAGCCAAGTCCGAGGTTGTAAAAAAAGAGAAGGAGGCCAAGTAGGCTGAGCTCGAACGACTCAAGGGAGAAGTGGTGACCTTTGGGTCAAGGAAAGGGAGCTATTTGACAAGCTCAACATAAGCGAGGCTACTTGAATGAAGGCTAAAGCTAAGGTAACAGAAGCTGAAAAGAACTTGGCACAACAACAAGGTGCCAACAACAAGCTGAATTATGAGCTTTCCTCGGCTCAGAAAGTTGTTGCGAGCTGGGAAGCCAAATTCAAGCAATCCTTGCTCGACCTTGCCTAGGAGGCAGTAGGTCAGCAAGAAGTCAAAGATGAGGTCGGGCAACTCAGACTTCAAATTAAGGAGTTGAATGAGGCCATCACTGCTCGAGTCTGGCAAACGTCTGCCTTCCTTCCTCAGAAGCTATGGGAAGCCCATCCTTCGATTGACTTTTCTTTCCTTCCGTGAGCTTACTAGAAGGAAGTTGAGAGGATGAAGGTTGAAGCCCAAGGAATGGCTTACGTCTACTCGGACGACTCCGAAAATGACAACGAGGGTTATGAAGAGGTCAAAGAAGGTAAAAAGGAGGCCGTGCTCAAGATGGGAGTCGAGGATCCAACTCCCCTAGCCACACTTCCCTTGAGCGAGGCTCCTAACCTTGGAGACAATGTTGTTGTTCCTCCTATCAAAGAACCGTCTCTTTCCTTCAGCGACGACCTCTATGGACGGTCGAGAATGATCCCCCTGATCCCAACAGCCTGAAACATCACTTTTTTTTTTTGCCTTTTTTTTCTTTTTTCTTTTTTTTGAAAGAATGTAATAGAATTCCATTAATATAAAAAAAAAAAAATTCAACATTTCCTTATCGAGCAAAGGGTATCATATTTCTACAAAGTCATTTCATTTGTCCTAGTTAGACTTGTAATATAAGATCCTAATTTGCTCTAAGATATGCGTAGCTTGCTTCCTGAGGACATTTTTTGGATTTATGTGAGGAAATCTTATGCAACAATTAACTCTGATTTCAAACTTATTGTCCCTTTCTAGTTTTGGTCGCCGGCTTAGGGCCAATTTCCTTCGAAATGTTTTTCCTTGAATTCTTTCAAGCTTAACTTCATCGATTTAGGATATTTCATCCAAATTTGTGAGAGGAAATCTTATGTGATGATTAACTCTAATTTCGGACTTATCGTCTTTTGCGAGTTTTGGTCGCTAGCTTAGGGCCGATTTCCTTCAACGTGTTTTTCGTTGAATTATTTCAAGCTTAACTTCTTCGATTTAGGATATTTCATCCTTAAAGAGTTGGATTTTGGTGTGGCTTTTCTGAGATAAGCTGCCTTTTTCATACTCTTGACTCCAAGTTTTCTTTTTGGAATACCATCACAAAGGTTACAATCTTCAAGTCGGTAAATAAATGCTAATGAGCTAAAGACATTAATTACGAACAAAGAAAAATCATGAATAATACCTCTTTTATTGATCAAGCGCTTTGGCCGTGAGTGGCCTTACAACGAATAAAAAGAGAAAAATAAGTGAAACCTAAGCTGCTTATTGGTAATTCCTTTGCAAGTGCTCGAAGTTCCAAGCTAGCAATATTGCTTCGTCGTTGAGGTGTTCCAGGTGGAATGATCCTGGTGCGAGCTTTTCGGAGATCCTGAAAGGACCTTCCAATTTGGGTCCAAGTGCCCCCAAGTTCAGGTTTTGGGTACCCTAAATGACCTTTCTAAAAACTAGATCGCCCACTTCAAAGTCTCTATTTTTAACTTTAGTATTGAAGTATTGTTTGGCTCCCTACTGATATGAGGCGAGCCTTAGTTGAGACTTGGCCCAATGTTCTTCGATTACGTTTAGCCTTACGTAGAGAAGGTCCTCATTTGCCTCATCATCAAAGGCTTCCCTTCAGAACGAATTGATTCCCACTTCAATTGGGGTCATTACTTGACACCCATATGATAGAGAAAACAAGGTTTCACCTATCGAACTCCTAGCTGTCGTCCTATAGGACGACAAAGCTTTGGGTAATTCGTCGGCCTATATTCTCTTTAGGGCGTCGAGCTTCTTTTTAATAGTGTGCTTGACGACTTTGTTCACAGCCTCCACTTGTCCATTGGCTTGAGGCCGATAAATAGCGGTGAAACTTTTCTTGATGCCAAGTTGTTCGTAAAAGGTTCTAAAGTCTTGAATTGAAAATTTTAGTTTAGGGGTAAAGTGTGAATTTTTGGAAGTGTTGGTTGTTTTTGCAGGATTGAATTGGCTGTGTAGAACAACTAGGTCTGAATTGTTGGGGAATAATTTTGGATAGAAGTTCTATTGTGAACAATGGCTCCCAAAATTAAGCAACCATACAAGGGCAAGAGTAAGACTAAAGGAAAGAATGTTGACAATCGTTTTGTCAATGATGAAGCCCATAAAAGGTATGAGGCGGTAATCCAAAGAAAGTTTAAGGGTATTATCCCTGAGCGTGGATTGACCGCGAGTCAAGCCTTGGAGTGGAGTGGAGTGGAGTAGAGAGAGACATTCGGAGATGTTTATGCGTGCTCCTGAACGTCCGGCTATAGAACCGTTGGTAAGGGAGTTCTATGCCAACTTCCCAGACTGTCATGAAGATACTGTGTTTGTAAGAGGGGAGGATGTGAAATTTATGGCAAAGAAGATTAATGAGTTTTATAACTTGCCGGAAATTCTCACGGATGGATATGTGCAGTTTAAAAGATCACAGTTTGAGGATAGTGTCATCCTGCCGGTCATTGTAAAACCAGGTGCAGAGTGGGAAGTGTCAAAGAAACAGAAGAAGACTCTCAAAGGAACGCAGTTGACACCGATGGCTCGGCTGTGGCAATATTTTGTCTGCTCGAAATTAATGCCGGAATCACATTACAGCACCGTCCAAAAACTTGATGTGTGTTTCCTACAACATGCAATATGTAGCAAGTATACTAATCGCACAAGTAATATAATGATGAGTGAGTATCGTTCCCACGAGGATTGTTAGCTAATCGCTAAGTTTTCTACTGTTTTCAAGTTGGAGCAACCGAAATCTTTTGGATAATTTGGAGCAATTTAACCTATTACTAAGACAAATTCACTAAACTGCAAATTAATTAAGAATGCAAGATGTAAAACACAAATAAAAATCAATTCAATTAAAACGGGTAGGGTTTTGACTTCATTCGGATTTTATGGGTTGAACCTAAAATTTTACTAAATTCATATTCATACGCAATGGTTGTAAATCGAACTCACTAAGGTGTTAAACATACCCTCTCGGGCTATGTTTTCCTATTCTTCCTTATTAACCTTCCGCACCCAACAATTTGAAGGTTAACAATTCCAAACTCATTAAGCAAGAGAATCCTACAATGATTTCATTGATTCTTGCATCTATCTCTAGCATCCAATACTACAATGGTGATTACCCAAGAACCTAACATGATTCGTTTCTCAATCTCATCATGTTCTTCATATAAAAGCATTAAAACTCAGAGTAAACACACAACCAACACATACTCATATGAAAATAAAACAATCAAACACTTAACCCATTAAAAAACAAATTAAAATCAAAACCATAACCCAAAATGGGTTAGTTCATAGCTAGATAAACAATACAAAAACAAAAAACGAGAAAATCAAAATATAGCATAATAAAAAATGAGATAAAAGATAAGAGATCTCCCCAAAAGATGAATCCCTCGGTTAGAATCGAATCTTCACCCTTGTTACAACTCAAAATCGCTCAAAAACCTCAGCCAAAATATGTAAAAGCTGTTTAACCTAAAAACAACGACCCTGGATAAAAGGCTAAGTGTTTCTTTTATACATCGCCCCAATTACCTAGCAAAATGCACAAAGTAAAACTGTGCATTTAACAAAATTGAAAATAATGACAGTCGCCGCGGCGAAGAGAGAATCAGACATGCTCGTCTCTGGCCTACTTCGCCACGGTGACATACAAATATTCACCGCGGCGAAGCTTCTTGAAAAGTTCTGAAATTATAGAACTGCCACTCTGCTTGCTTCTTTGCTTGATTCTCCGATTCTCGGTGCTTTCTCTTTGGAAACAGACCTCATCGTGCTTTATCCTGCTTTAGAACTCTCCTATCTTCTGAGATCCGCTAACTTCTGAGTCAAAAACTTCCAATTATGTCCTTATTTGCTCAAAATGTCCATTTTAACCTGAAACACAAAATGTCAAGAATTAAGAAACAATTCAGGTAAAAATGCACTAGAAAGTACCTGAAATCTGATTAAAAAGTCTAATGAAAACTGTATAATCCACGGAATATCATCTACTAGGTTCTAGAATCCACCAACATTATCAAACTTCACCTAATATCATAAAATAAATCTAAGCATTTCGAAATAAATGAACATTGTGGCTGAACCACTCAATAAACCTCAATAAAAATCCAGTCAATACACAAAAACTTAAAGCAATTCTTAACATTTCTCAACAATAAGATTTCAACAACTTAATTATCATCATTGATTTGTACAATTCATCATCGGCAAAAACAAACAACTCAAATTAAAACTAAAAAAAAAAAAAAAATTCTTTTTTTTTTCAGTTTAAGGTGTACGTGGCATTGTTATACCAGAAGTTGCCAAGTACTGCTAGGCAGTTTTTAAGGCGGGCACTGGTTTCCAGCCAATATACCCTTAAACTATTCTTGTGCTTTTTTTCTCTTTTTTTTCTTTCAGTTTAAGGTGTACATGCCGTTGTTATACCAGAAGTTCCAAGTACTGCTAGGCAGTTTTTAAGGCGGGCACTGGTTTCCAGCCAATACCCTTAAACTATGTTTTAACTAAAAATTCCTACCCCAAACTAAACATGACATTGTCCCCAATGTTCCATTATGCATAAATCAGGATAGAAAAAAAAAATAAAAACACATAGGTACGAGAATGCTCCCTGGTTAATCCTGAAGTGTCGCTCCACAAGGAACACCGGTCTCGGACTTTTCATCATCCATAATCTGTCAAAACAATTGAAATTGTGGTGTCCTTTATGTTAGCACAAATTCATAATTAACTTGAAATATTACAACCTACTCTCGTCCTTTCAACAACTACAACTAAACAACAAACATAATCCAAAACCAAAACCAAAATAAACTAAGTTATATGTTTCGAATGGACAAATTAAATGAAAACAAATAAACAAAACAGAAATGAAAACAGGTGCTCTGGCTCAATCTTCTTCTTCCTCTTCTTGCTCTTCTTCCTCATCTTCTTCTTCTTCCTCGGAGTCCATCCACTCATTCGAGTTCTAGTCGGCCCATTGGTATGCTGAAGTGTCAACATTGAGCTCCTTAAAGCTATTCGTCAGCAGCTCATGCATCATCTGAGTCTGCTCCACCATCCAATCCGACATCTCTTCATATATTCATTAAGCCCATCATCTGCTGCAGCATCTCTTTTTGTGTACCTGTGAAGCTGGTTGATGTGGCAGGCTTGTTCTCTGCCTTTTTGCCCTGCTCTTGGTTGCGCAGCTTCCGTACTCAAGATGCTTCCTGTAATCTCTGAATCTAGAATTGGACAGCATGAATACAGTGCTCGTCATCCTGAACCCGACTCCACTTTAAGGCTAAGGCTGTGATGAATATGGGAAACAGTAACTTGTCCGCCCCGTTTGGATGCTGGCTTGATGCTGTTCAAAATCTGTCTCCCACATCAATACTCTTCCCTGTGGCAATAGAGTAGAGCAAAACTGCCTTCTCATAGTCAATGAACCGATATTCCATGAGTATTGGATCAGTTTATTGTTGTTTTCATTGACATATCCTAATTTATTCTAAGTCAGGGAAGAACATGAGGAACACTTGAAATTAGTATTGCAGCGATTGAGAGAAAAGAAGTTGTATCTAAATTTTCTAAGTGTGAGTTTTGGCTTAATCTGTATATTTCTAGGCCATACTATGTCTAAGGAAGGATTTCAGTGGATCCAAGTAAAGTTCAGGCAATCCTTGAATGGCAGAGGCCGAGGACAGTAAAAGAAGTTAGGGATTTCTTAGGCCTAGCAGTTCTATCGCGATTTGTAGCAGGATTTGCCTAGTTGGCTAAACCGTTAACTCTTACCAAACAGAAAACTCCTTTGTATGGTCGCAGCATTGAGGAAAGCTTCCAGGAGTTGAAGAAGAGATTAACAACAGCTTCTATGTTAGTGTTACCACAGAAGGGTGTAGATTACGATATTTATACAGATGCCTCTTTGCAGGGACTTGCGCCGTATTGATGCAGTTAGGTAGAGTTATAGCTTATGCCTCTCGTCAACTGAGAAGTACGAGACAATACCCTACGCATGACCTAGAGTTGGCAGCCGTGGTCTTTGGCTTAAAGATTTGGAGGCATTACCTTTATGGTGTAAAGAGTAATATCTACACTGATCATAAGTTTAAAGTACTTCTTCACTCAGAAGGATTTGAATATGAGATAGAGAAGGTGGTTAGAGCTAGTTAAGATTATGAATGTGAGATCAAGTATCAGCCGGGGTAAGCCAATGTCGTAGCCGATGCCTTTAGTAGAAAAGCTTATCTGTTCTTGCTCACTAAGCAAAAAGTGTTGCTAGAAGAACTATGTAGAGAACAGATTAAATGTTTTAGGAAGGATTGCCAGTTTAGAGGTTCAGTTTACTTTACTGGAGGAAGTCAGAGAAAAGCAAGTGGCGGATGGGTGGTGTCAGAAAACGGTTTAGCAATGCATGAGGGTAAGATATTAGAGTTTCAAGTAATAGATGGAGTCCTCTATTTAGAAATCGGTTGTGTATTCCTTCGAATGATGTTTGAGAAAGAGAATCCTTACAGAAGCTCATGACACACCATACACCGCTCATCCTGGAGCAACCAAGATGTATCAAAACAAAAGAAATGCTATTGGTAGTCAGGTATGAGAGAACATTGTAGAGTTTGTAGCAAATGTCTGGTTTGTCAGCAGGTGAAGCAGAACACCAATGGCCGTCAGGGTTGCTTCAGCCGCTTAGTATTCCAGAGTGGAAATGGGAGAGTATTTCGATGGATTTCATCACAGGTCTCCTAGAGTTCAGAAAGGGTATACTGCTATATGGTGTTGTTGGATAGGTTAACCAGGTCAGCCCATTTCCTTCCAGTAAAGAAAAGCCCACTATAGATCAGTTGGCTCAGATTTATATTAAGGAGATAGTCATTGCATGGTGTGCCCAAGACAATAGTGTCAGATAGAGATTCCAAGTTTGTTTCAGCTTTCTGGATAAGTTTACAAGGAATTTGGGTACCCGTTTAGCTTCAGTACTGCCTATCATCCTTAGACGGATGGCCAAACAGAGAGAACGAACCAGTGCTTGCAGATATGTTGAGAGCTTGCTGTACAGATTATCAAGTATCCTGGCATGAGATGTTTCCCTTAGTGGATTTTGCCTACAACAACAGTTATCAGTCTACAATTAAAATGGCGCCTTACGAGGCTTTATATGGTAGACGATGTAGGTCTCCACTACATTGGGATGAGATCGGTGAAACGGATGAGTTGAATACAGCTATTGGGCCAGAGGTGACTCAGAAAATGATAGAGGATGTCAAGCTAATCAGAAACAAAAAAAGCAAGCCCAGATCGACAGAAAAGTTATGCCGATTTGAAAGGAAAGAAATTGAGTTCCAATTGGGTGATAAAGTTTTCTAAAAGTTCCCCCCTACAAGCGAGTAATGCGCTTTGGGAATAAAGGGAAGTTAGCACCGAGATACATACCATTTGAGATCTTACAGCGAGTGGGAAGGTAGCTTACAGATTAGCACTACCACCTAGTATGGACAAGGTGCATGAGGTTTTCCATATCTCGATACTGCGGAAGTATGTATGTGACCCCTCCCATATTCTGAGTGTAGAGGCTGTTGAGTTAGCAGAGAACCTTGTGTACGAGGAATGCCCAGTTCAGATTTTAGATCGACGAATTAAGAGCTCCGGAATAAGAGTATTCCGTTAGTGAAGGTCCTTTGGAGAAATCACAAGCGAAGAGGCAACTTGGAGGTAGAAACAGACATGCAAAATCGCTTCCCAGAGTTGTTTGTAATAATTTCGGGGATGAAATTCTTTTAAAGGGGGGGGGGGGGGAATCGTAACCCCCACTTGAGTATGTAGCTAATTTTTCTTATTTTGCTCTTATTTGAGTCAGTTTATTATTAGTATTGTTTGGTTGGCCCTTAGTTGAATGGAGATATTGGTTTGGTTAAGTGTTTGCCCTGGAAATTGTGAAGAATTGGTGAAATTTTAGGTTACAGCTTCGCCGGGGCGAAGAAGAAGCTTCGCGGGGCGGAAGAAGCTTCGCACACGCAAAGAGTGTTTTGGCTGTAGTGAGTTGCTGGAGTGTTTTCGCCGCGGCAACAGAATTGTCTTCCGGTGACGAGTCGGCTGAAAAATTTATGAAGTTTAGATATTTTCTTCCCTAAGGGCAATTTGACCATTCTACCCCTAATTAGTGGGAAAATGGGGAGTAAAATGTAAGGAAATTTCATGGAAATATGTTGGTATGGGTGTGATTGTGATGAATTAAAGGATATAGATGAATTCCTAAGGAAAGTAAGGGCAATATGGGATGCTTCCATAAGTTGAGTTAAAAGGATTTAAGTCATTGCAAACCTTTCATTCTCTTCTCCACTGCCATTCTCCTTTCCTACTTCCTCTCAACTCCTCTTTCATTAGTTCAAGGATTTTTAGAGGGCTTTTGGAGTGATTGGAGTAGAATCAAGCTAAGGCATCCTAATGTAAGATTCTTCCTTTGGATGTGAGGTTTTGTGTATATTTATATATTAAAGTTGTATGGTGTTATTGTTAAAGGGTAGAGAAGTCAAGCAAGCAAAGGAAAAGAAATACTAGTGAGAGTTCTCCATTACAAGGTAGTAAATCCCCACCCAATTTGAGATTTGAGAACGTTCCTGAGTAGAGATTTAATAGCAATTATGTATGCATGTTATGTGCATGTTATATGTATGAAATTGAGATTATTATCCATGTTGTGATTGAATACACTTCATTTAAGAAGTGTTTGATATGTTTGAGAAGATGTAGTTGAGATGAGGTTTGGAAGTTTTGAGTAAAGCTTTTTAGAAGTGTTATTCCTTTGCAGGATTTATAACTATGTGAGGGAGTTGTCTCCCATTTGGGATGGTTAGAGAAAGGAATAGAGCTATTGTTATAGTAAGTCTCTATATCACTTGAGTTGTTTGATGAAATGCCTAGAGAGGTTTGAGTATGAGTAGCAACCTAAATTCTTGCAATATTACAGTGTGGCATCTGATAAGTGCGATAAGGATGAAGCATCCATATGCATTAAATTGTGCATTGAGGAGTGACTTAAGAAAGAGTAGAAAACTTTGTGAATGAACTACTCTAAGAGTAAAGAGAATGAGAAGTGCTAGTTCTAGAGTAGAGTGAATGAGAAGAGCACTAAAAACGGGTAGATGCTTTGTGATCTCCACCCGATAGCTATGAGAAACGGGTTGACGCTTTGTGATCTCCACCCGATAGATATGAGAAAACGGGTTGACGCTTTGTGATCTCCACCCGATAGTTATGAGAAAACGGGTTGACGATTTGTGATCTCCGCCTGATAGTTATGAGAAATGGGTTGATGCTTTGTGATCTCCACCCGAAAGTCACGAAGAGTGGGTTGGTGCTGAGTGAACTCCACCCGGCCGTGCCTCCGGCAAGATGAGGCCATGACATATATTAGAGGTTAATAAAAAGAAAGTTGTGTGAAAGAGAAACAGAAAAAGAAATAGTGTAAAGAATTAAGAGAAATAGTTACGGGGATAGACAAGTAGAGGACTTACTTACTGAGCATTATTTTGTGCTCACCCCGTTATTTTTCCTTTGTGGTTGCAGGATCTAGGTGATGTTGCAGTCGGTTGGGAGTCGGCAAGCAAGGAGCAATAGCCACATTGTCCCCTGTTTTGAATGACATTTTGTAAATGATACTTTTTGTACAAAGAATGTATATACATAATACAAGAAAATTTTTGCGCCCATTTACTTTTATTATTGTACATGTATTTTATTAGTATACAGCAGTTATTACATGTAACTCTAGACATACCTTAAAATAGTAGCTTTAGCATCATCTCAGTTCTTGTGGAAAGCAGAAGGAAACACTAGATATTTGACAATGGAAGCAAGTTGGGTGCATTTGATTTGGTTTCAAATTCACTTTTATGCAGGCTTGGATTGGACGGAGTTTCGGGCTTGAAGACATTTGCATGTCGGTTTTTGTAGCTTTGTTATATGAAATCGGAAACTAAATAGTCTAATCGTACGTGGTGTAGTATTCTCAGACGTCATGTTATATGTTCATATCATGGAGATGTTTCACGAGGATTCTGATATGTGCAAATATATACAGAACAAAACCTTCTTTTGTATGTGTATCAATGTGGTCACGTTATATGAAATATTGATCATTTTATTAGAGGTAGATACAAGATGTATTTCCAAATTGTTCTGTGCTCAGGAGCAGCCTGCTTGATGGTTGAATTGAAGTTGGAGTTGTTACTTCTAAATTACCAATATGCATGTAGGGGAAATTTTTCATCAACCTCTCTTGAAGTTTGATTTAATTACGAGCAGAAGTTATTTTTTGTGCACGAGTTATGTATGTGCATGAATGATGTGATACATGCATTTTTAATATGTTATGCTTTTTTCAAGATCTCTACAAAGTTATATTTTTATGTTTTTAGTAAAGGTAACCTTTCAAATGTAAATTATCCAAAAATCTATTGAAAAATATATCTAAATATTAAAATATCTTGCAAAATAATCAAAGTTGACTTTTTTTTTAGGAGAAGGTTGATCCCTGAACTCCTCGAACTTTAGTATAAGAGTAATATTACACTTACAAAAAAATCATACAAAAATCTCCGTAAAAAGTGATGTGGTAAAAAAATAAATGAAATAGTAAATATAATGAGTATGACTTTTTATTTTTCTCTTCCATTTATATTTTATCACCTTACTTTATATGGAAGCTTTGTAAGTATAATATTATTGCTTTAGCATTACTGATGAACTATAATACTAGATGCACAAACAAATTTTACAAAATTTCTTTCACTTATTACATAAACGTGGATAAGATTTGTTTGTAAGTCAAACTTTACTCTTCTATAAATATCCTAAATGTCCCTTAAATTTTGCTTAATTACCTAACCTCCCCTAGCAAAGGGGTGGGTACCGGGTACAATAGGGGCGTTTAATTCATCACTTCAAAACTCTTACCTCAATTTCACACTCTATCTAGCTTGTGTCTCTGCCTCACCACCGGTAAGACAGAGAAGAAACCGCAAATTACCCGCCATTAACAGACGAAACGGTACGTTTCGCCTCTCTTTCTCTGTTGATTTGCTATTGCTTTACTGTATTGAATTTTTTTTTTTTTTTCAGATAAATTAAAGAAAAAGTAGAGTATGCATCCTCCTTTGACGTTGCATAGATACCCCATGTGTGCTGAAGTGAGTTTTATTGCCTTTGTGTTTATTTATTTTGTGGTTTTGGAAGTGCTTTTGATTGTTGATGTTTCTGCAAAACCACCCACTTAGTAAAGATTGGCTAAAAGGGTGCATCTGAAAGTGCTTTGCCCAATTTCCAAAAGTGATTTTTTTTTTTTTTTTTTTTTTTGTGTGTGTGTGTGTGTCTTTTTTGTATTGTTTTGGTTGGTATTAGACAGAAGCGCTTCGTGGTAGAGAATTTTCTAGTGTTTTATATAAACTGTTTTGCTAAAAAATGCTTTCTTATATGTACTTTGAAATATATTTGGGAGTTCGTTTAGCAATTTCACTTTTTTAATCTTAATAAAAAAAAGTGCTTCTGCGTTTATTTGTTCAATAGTGTTTCAATAGAAGTGCTTTGAAATAAATTTTTGGAGTTGTTTTGGCAAATCCCTTTTCCCTCCAAATAAAAAGGGCTTTTTATTTGCTCAAAAGTGTTTTCTGTTGAAGTACTTTCCAATACATTTGGGGGTTCTTTTGGCAGTCCCCCTTTTGTGTTTATTTTGTAGAATTTGGTGTGCAATAGAGAAAAGCGCTTCCAGGTTTATGAACATTTTAAGGTGTTTTTACTTGAAAGTGCTTTCTATAAAAGCACTCCGAAATGCATGACTTAAACACCGCAAAATTGGTTTAAAACAGCACTTTTGAATAAAGTATTTCTAAATGCACACTAGGTATAATTTATAACTAGAAGTTTATTTAATTTTGGTCTTCATTGAATATCAGATTATTGAGGAGTTTCAGAAATGTTGTATAGACCATCCTATTGGGAAATTCTCTGGCGAGTGTACAGAACTCAAAATAAAGCTTGATTGATGCTTCCAACAAGAAGTGAGTTATATTGATTGTATAACACTTTTCTGTTTCTGCTTGGATGGTTGAAATGTCTTGTGATAAATCCTTGAGTTTATTTCACAGAAAGCGGTGAAGCGCAAGGTGAACTTTGAGGAGAGTAAGAAATTGAAAGAAAGGCTTCAAGCAGTGAGGAAGGAAAATGCTGAAGCAGAAGCTTAATGTTGATTGTTACTGCATATCAGGACAGTTTATAATGATTGGTTTAGTAACGTAATAAATCTTCAAGGGTTATTCAGGTAATGTGCATCTTTAAGTCTTGAATCTTCGGTAACTTTGTTCTCTTCTAGAAAATATACACAACAATTTATGACTCTTACTGAATATGTATTATTGTACATCTATAGACTTTCTATATTGTTTCTCAAATGAAATATAATAGCACGTGTGGTAGTGTTGTGGACCCTTATGTTCTGATTCGCTTTTGAGAAGTATTTGGTGGCTTTTTGGCATTAATTTTGCAGTTTAATTTAGTAGAAGCAAGATAAGCTTTTATGAATGACTAGTGGTTGATTGCATTAAGTTTATTGAAACTTTCGTCTCAGAATGGTCAATGCTTAGTCTCAAGTAGGGCTTTTAATATTTTTTCTAGTTCAGAAATCTCCCGACATTGCTTTATATATCCGAATGCAAAACTGTTGTTTTCATAGAAATCTTTCTATCACTTTAAGAACCAAAATTCAAAACTAATACCTCAGTCAATCCCCACAATCTTTGAAAAACAAGAAACTTACTAACCCTAAACTTAAACCTCTTATAACCGCTCAACTACTCCCTCATGAGTTAAATAGGTCATTATAAATCTTTCATTATGATAGCAACAATGAGAGTTTCTTAAAGTACAGTTTGAAGGTATCTGATTCTGCTGTTACGAAGAGGTTGGCTTGGCCAATACTGAGTATTGAAACCAGATTTGTCTGTTACTGCTAAAATGGCTCTAGAAATTGCTTTCCACAACTAGTATCTTCAATTGGTGTTTTGATTGCAGGGAAATGCTATGTAATTGGTGTGGTAAAGTTAGAGGGTCAATACATATCCATGGATTAGTCCCTCGGACCATGATCTTAAGGACCGAATTTTGCATATTGTCTATCTTACTACTTGATTAGATGCAGCTGGCATATGATATGGTGCCAATTTTGATCACATAAATAAACCATCAAAACTTCATTACAAAATTTTGAACAGCATTATTTGAAAAAGATTTACTATCAATAATCAAATCCAATCAAAAGATCTTTCTCAATTTCTCATAGTTCAAATTAGAAAACTTCATAGCTATAGCAAAGCAATACGGTAATCAAAACTATTTGCTGAGGTTAATATTCAGAAGGCATTGCTATATACAATAAAGCTACGGACACTGGCATTTTTGCATCGAAAATGTGTACCAGCCTACGTGTCCCATGACTCACACCAGCAATCCAGACGCGTTATTAAATATTTTTCTAGTGAACGGCCGTCCATCCGTTCACTTACATGGACTCCCGTCCATTTACTACGGACGGGCGTCCCCATTTAAAGGATGCCTGTCCATAAGTAAAATGGAATAACTTTTTTTTTATAAAAATTAGGGACGGTCATTCATAGGTTATAAACGGTTGTCCCTAAATATTGGACGGGCGTTCATATTTTAATGGACGCTCGTCTATTAACAATTCTTTTTAAAAAAATTAAAAAACATTTAGGGACGGTCGTTCATCTGTTATGGACGGCTGTCCCTTCATTTTGCACGAGCGCCCACAAATAAAGGACACCCGTCCTTAACCAAAATATGAAAATAAAAAAAAAATAATAAAAAACTTTGGGGACGCTCATCCATAAATTTTGGACGGCTGTCCCTTACGTTTGGATGGGCGTCTGTAAGGGTAAATCTTCAGTTTTTAGAATGTCTACTATCTCTTATCTTGTGTTTTTCTTTATCTCTCATCATTTACTTCTTTGTCAAGGTCAAGATGCTAAAAACTCCAACCCAAGATGCCCATCTTCGTTCAGTTGTGGTGTTCTCGGCAGTATAAGCTTCCCCTCCTCCAATGAAACATATCGTCATTGTGGGTTCTTGAAAGTAAAAGGCTGCAAAAAACAAGTTCAAAGAATTCGGCTGGGGAAAAATTTGCCATGGGTTTACATTACAATTATCTCTCAAGATAGTTCACTTGTGCTTCGAGACCAACCAGAATATGAAAAGCCTGCGGGCAACCATAGCTGTGTTGAATCCTTGAGAAATTTTATCGTTCCTAGCTCTGATTTTATCTCTTTTGGAGTCAGCAATCAAACCTTTTACAAGTGTCCCGACAACCCTTACAGTGCTCCCGTAGATTACTCTTCGATTTGTAGTGACTCCAACCACTCCATTCTCTACTACAGCGGCACAAAACTGCTTTTATATATATATATATATATATATATATATATATATATATACTGTGATGGATGGAGCAATTGATGGTGAAATGGCGTGTTTGAATCTAATAAAACAGGAGAACTTTGATATGTGCAGTCAGTAAAGATGCTAAGGAAGCATTCAAAATATCCAACTCTAGCCTCAAGTTCTCGGATAAAGCAAGCATCATGTGGGGGGCTGACGGGTAGTACGACGACGAGATCAACGGAAGAGAGGTGGGGCTTCTGTGCGGCGGAGGTTGAGCTTGGGATGATGGTGGAGGCAGAGGGTGGTGACAGTGGTGGGGCTGGTACTCAACTGTGGCAAGTGTGGGGTGTGGTAGGAGTAAACAATAGGTCGTGTTTATATATATATATTTTGAATGCTTCCTCAGCATCTTTATTGACTGCACATATCAAAGTTCTCCTGTTTTATTAGATTCAAACACGCCATTTCACCATCAATTACTCCATCCATCACAATATATATAAGCAGTTTTGTGCCGCTGTAGTAGAGAATGGAGTGGTTAGAGTCACTACAAATCCAAGAGTAATCTACGAGAGCACTGTAAGGGTTGCCGGGACACTTGTAAAAGGTTTGATTGTTGACCCCAAAAGAGATAAAATCAGAGCTGGGAACGATAAAATTTCTCAAGGATTCAACACAGCTATGGTTAACCCGCAGGCTTTTCATATTCTGGTTGGTCTCGAAGCATAAGTGAACTATCTTGAGAGATAATTGTAACGTAAAACCATGGCAAATTTTTCCCCAGCTGAATTCTTTGAACTTGTTTTTTGCAGCCTTCTACTTTCAAGAACCCACAATGACGATATGTTTCATTAGAGAAGGGGAAGCTTATACTGCCGAGAACACCACAACTGAACGAAGATGGGCATCTTGGGTTGGAGTTTTTAGCATCTTGACCTTGACAAAGAAGTAAATTATGAGAGATAAAGAAAAACACAAGATAAGAGATAGCAGACATTCTAAATCCTGAAGATTTACTAGACGGGCGTCCATTCCTTACGTACGCCTATCCAAACGTAAGGGACGGCTGCCCAAAATTTATGGATGGGCGTCCCCAAAGTTTTTTTTTTTTTTTTTTTTTCATATTTTGGTTAAGGACAGGCGTCCCTTATTTGCGGGCGCCCATCCAAAATGAAGGGACGACCGTTCATAACGGATGAACAGTCGTCCCTAAATGTTTTTTAATTTTTTAAAAAGAATTGTTAATGGACGGGCGTCCATTAAAATATGAAAGCCCGTCTAATATTTAGGGACAGCCGTCCATAACCTATGAAAAGCTATCCCTAATTTTTATTAAAAAAAAAATTATTCCCTTTCACTTATGGATAGGCGTCCTTTAAATGGGGACGGCCTTTCGTAGTAAATGGACCCCCGTCCATATAATATGGACGTGAGTCCATGTAAGTGAACGGTCGTCCATAATTGATGGACGACCGTTCACTAGAAAAATATTTAATAACGAGTCTAGATTGCTAGTGTGAGTCAGGGGACACGTAGGCCGGTACATATTTTCGGTGCAAAAATGCCGGTGTCCGTAGCTTTATTGTTGCTATATATACCACAAAAAGCCTTGTTCAAATTCCTTTGATTTTTTTTTTTTTTTTTTTCACCCACCACTATGTATCTCTTCATTCACTCCACCCTGGACAAAAACACAAGAAGAAATCACAAAAAAAAAAAAAACAGTGATCATAGTGAAGTATATGCATTATGATTGTTATTTAAACTAAGAAGCCAAAGAAATTATACCATAACTAAGAAATTGTCGTACGCACTGCTCTGGCAATTGCTTCAATCCCTGACACGTCTTTAAAGCTGAGTGCAATTCCTGCATATCTTTTAACGCTAACTTGAGTTCATTTGTTTGATCAACATGAACATACTTGTTACTTTCACTGCTCGAGGAAGCGTACACATGCTTAGCTTAATGGGTAACAAATAAAAGTATCTGCCAACATATATAAATGGATCAGTATTGAAAACCTAAGCGTGTTGTATGTGAATCACTTGCCATTAGGATTGTAATCGAACCGAGCCGAGCTGAGTTTTTAGCTAATTGACCTCAACTCGATTACAAATGGTTAGAACTCGAGTTTGAGCTGAGCCTATCGAGCTTTGGATTTCAGGGCTCGACTTGAACTCAAATTGTATAACGAGTTCGAGCCAAGCCAATAATATAATATTGAATTAGTAAGTTGCAGTTATCTTGCTTAGGGTAGTACTAGGATTATAGGATTTAGCAGGGGCAAATTCGTCACATACTTAGGGAATATTCTAAGCATATCCCTAATTTAATATATATTTGCTTAAATAATATAATATATAATTACAATTTCCCATATTTATTACAATTTCCCAGATTTTTTGAAAGTCAAACTTGCAATTCTTCTTTGTAGGGGTGGGATAAATAATCTGAAAACCGAACCGAATTGGTAACCGTTTCGAAATCAAATCGAAATTAGGGTTTTTTTACAAACCGGTTCGGTTTTCGGTTTGTAAAATGCAAAAAACTGGAAAACCGGTTCGTTTTCTGTTTGAAAAATATTTCAAACCGGTTTTACCCTAAATATAAAAGTAAAAAAAAAAAAAAAAAATTTGACACTCGTTCTTTGTCTCTCTTGAGGTGAGTTGAAATGTCCATGGGGGGCATCTTCTCTTCTTAGTCCTAGTTTCATGTTTGAGATTGTGGAGAGTCACATGAGAAAAACTTCCACAACCCTCATTTTCCTCTTACTTTCCTTTTTCTTACATTCAATTTTTTTTTTTTTTTTGCTAATTTCTTTAACCCTGGCTTTACTAAGAAACAAACAACTTCATTTTTCTTATTCTCTCAACTTCTGCTAATTTCTTCTTTTCTTTATCTATGTACACCATTATTATTCCCTTGATTTTTCTTTTCCCTTATCTTTATATCCTTTTGGACTGGACTTACTCTAGATCCATTCACCCACAAATGCTAAAGCTATATTTTTGCCAATTAAATCATGGATTTTTGGTCAAACAAAGGAGGTTTTGTTGAAGAAGATCTGATTCAGATGGTTCAAGTTGCTAAACTTCATTTCTCATACTAAAAATACTGAAATTTGGGCTTATAGTGATACCTTTACCCAACTCCGTGGCAAAATGATTTTTGGGATTTAGGGATTTTAAGATTTAGACTTCAGACTCCATTTTCGATTTGGGAAGTTTGGTTTGGGAGGAAATTTAACTCCTCAGACCTCTGAAGGAGGAAATTTAACTCCCGGAACCTCCCAAGTTTGCATTTAAAAAAATGACCTTGAAAATACTTTTCAATTTTTTTTTTTTTTAATTTAGAAAAACTGACGTGGCACACTTAGGATTCATTAAACATGTAAAACATGTTAAAGTGAAAGGATTTAAACATATGTGGGTAATACTATAATTAACAAAAGTTTGTTTAAATTTTGAAAATTAAAAACGACCCCTACCCTTCAAAATCGCTTAATCGAGCCAAATACCCAAAAAACAATTGACGAACTCCTTTGATTTCTCTGCCATTTTCGACGACGGAAGTGTCCTATTCCGACAAATATTTGATCCTAAAGCTTCCTTCCACAAAATCATGGTTGATATTCAGAAAGAGGAGGAAAACTCAACCCCACTCCAAATCCTAGACTTCGGCGGCGGCGGCAGTTCAAAGGCTGTCGAAGAAGACACTCTGGTGGATCATCCGATGAGTGAAGGTGGTCTAGAGGCAGAGGAGACAACATCGGCACAAGAACAAAGAGAAGAATCAGAAAATGGTTTTGAAGAGGAGGATGCCGACAAGAATTCAGGTGAGGAGGAGGATGCTGGTGAAGAAATTATACATTTTTTACTTTTTTTTTTTTTAATTGGATGACAAATTTGATTGATTTGTCCGAATTTAGGGGAGATGTAGTTGGTGTTATTGTTATGGTGGTTGTGGCATTTTGTCGAGCAGTTGGCAAGCATTAGGGTAGTGGCTTTGTTTGGGTTCTAAAGGATGGGGCAAGGCAAGGGAGGCCGTAGGGAGGTTATTTGTGGGAGGTTGGTGGGCTGGGGATGGCAGGAGTGTTAGAGTAGATGTCCTAGAGCCAATCAATTATTGTAGAATTGGCTCTTTGTAATAATGTTCATTGATCAATAAAATGCATTTTATACTATATCGTGTAAATCATCATTGTATGTATTGATATATGTCCTTAGAATGGTAGAACTGTGACGAGGGTATCAAGTGTTTTAAATCTTGATAGTGAGAACCCTATGAGCACATATGGTGGCCATTCTAGAAACGTCTGTAGCCCAAGTATTATTCTGAAGTAAGGGCAAAGATAATACGGTAAGGCTATCATAATGTTGAACGACCTTGTCGAAAGGCAGTGATTAATCTCACTTGTCAAGGTTGTTTGGTGACAACCTGGTGCAACACATGGGCGCTTGCTGTAGGCAAGTTCACTGGACTGACCCACCAGAGGATTCCATATGGATGGTAACCCTAATGTCTATGGAACAAATCCTCAAACGAATGGTGGTGCATGTGATCCTTAGACTTGAGATCACCGGAGCGCCTTGTGCACCGATTGATGTAGTTTGACACTAGCTTAATGCAGTTCTTTTAAAAGCTGTCAATACGGTGGTGATTGGCTGCACCAAGGAGTGTATCAAGACTATGGTGGATAGACAGAGGATTCATCACTCCCGGGTACAGGAGACGTTATCTCACGGCTCAATTCAGTAAATGGCAATGACACTAAAATTGTGGCCACAGTGGGATTGAGTTGTTGCTCTATCCAGATTATAATACAGGTCATTGGTCCAGTAATTGAATACATCATATCGAGAGTAACCGAAGGTTGACACTATTTCTATGCCTTCGTCTCATAGAGATAACGTATGATGAAAGGATCGAATTGTATGGTAACCATATGTTAGTAAACGGTCCCGCATATGCAGCGGAAACAAAACAAAATTAATGTAGAGATCGTTTACATGAGCCAAGATCAAGGGTATAATTTTACAATTTTATCAAAGCAAGAATCTGTATAAATTAATAATCTGTATTTAGAAACCATACGCACGTTTGGAGGCTCCACCATGATTGTCTTTGAACGTTTTGCTACCGATCCAAGTGTAGGATCGAACCCACATAGTCCACACGAAGACAATCTCAAAAGAACCAAAGAGAGATTTGCTAGATCCTCTTTGGCTTCAAGATTCAGAAGAAGAGAAATCAATTGAAATTGATTTAGGTTAAACCAATTTTTTGCCGTGGGAGTGTATTCCAAAAGGGGGCTGCTGTGTGTTTTATTTTTCAAAGGAAAAATCCACTTTCTAAAAATCCCACACTTTTCCTTTTTATATTAAAAACAATTTGCCCTAATCCCATACGGAATAGGCTTGGGCTCCAACCCAAACGCCCCATGTTGCCAAACACTCCTAATTTGATTTATTTTATTTTCCATCATTATCTCAATTAAAATCAATTAATATATATATATATATATTAAACATTTAACAATAATGACAATATATTTAAAAATGTGCGAACACACTTTAAACGTAATTTCACTTATTTAATTTTTCTAACAAATTAAATAAAAGCTACGACCACAGCAAATTTATTGCACTGTGAAATTACCAAAATACCCTTTCGCCTTAAAGCGAAGACGCCCTTCTTTCTTCTTGGATTTTAAATTGTCTTCTGTGTGTGGGACTCATAGGCTCCTCATATTTGCAGTGTATAGTATCGCGATAACACCAATTAATCGTCTCACTAATTCACAAACCAAGATTGGCCCCTAGCAAGGCATCATGGTCACCCGATAGATTCGGATTCAACAAAGTAGCTACCTGTCAACGATATGGTTACCATGCAATTCGATCCTTTCATCATACGTTATCTCGACGAGACGAAGGCATAGAAATAGTGTCAACCTTCGGTTACTCTCGATATTATTTATTCAGTTTCTGGACCAATGACCCGATTATAAACTGGATAGAGCAACAACTCAATCCCACTGTGGCCCTAGTTTTAGTGTCATTGCCATATACTGAATTGCACCGTGAGATAACTTTCTCCCATACCCGTGAGTGATGAATCCTTTGTCAATCCACCATAGTCTTGATACACTCCTTGATGCAACCAATCACCCACCGTATTGACAGCTCAAAAGAACTGCGTTAGGCTAGTGTCAAACTACACCAATCGGTGCACAAGGTGCTCCGGTGATCTCAAGTCTAAGGATCACCACACCACCATTCGTTAGAGGATTTGTTCCATAGACACTGGGGTTACCATCCAATGGAATCCTCTGGTGGGTCAGTCCAGTGAACTTGCTGCAGTGTAATCGCCTACAACAAGCACCCATGTGTTACCTAGGTTGTCACCAAAAAACCTTGACATGAGATCAGTCACTACCTTTCGACAGGGTCGTTCAACACTATGATAGCCTTACCGTATTATCTGTGCCTTACTTCAGAATAATACTGAGGCTACGAACGTTTCTAGAATGGCCACCATATGTGCTCATAGGTTTCTCACTATCAAGATTTGAAACACTTGATACCCTCGTCACGGTTCTACCATTCTAAGGACATATATCAATACATATGCATAATAATGATTTACACGAATAGAATAAAATGCCGTTTATTGATTAATGAACATTATACAAAGAGTCAATTCTACAATAATTGATTCGCTCTAGGGCACCTACTCCAAGAATCTCCCACTTGCACTATAAGCCAATCATTCATGCACTCAACACTGAATGACCCAAGTGCCTGCACTATAGCCAGTCATTCATGCACTCACATTAATGACCCAATGCCCATCATGCTTCTGCTACACAGAAACTTCAATAGTGGGTTAGTAGGTATTTTACAAATCTGCACATTCCCTTTCTTATCGACTTTCAGATCAGATTGAATCAACAAGTAAGTTTTGATTACTGGTGAGACCGTGATTCCTCAGCCACAACAATGGCTCCATTGTTATCGCAGTACAACTATACGGATTAGCATGCTTGAATCACATCAAGTTTAGTAATGAACTTTTTGATCCAAACCGCCTACACGGCAGCATTTAAAAATGCGATAACTCGCATCAATGTAAGAACTCCCTGTAGTACACTGATTCGAGCTCTTCCAGCTCACTGCAGTTACTTGAGACAAAATGTGTAATCCCAAATTGCGAACTATAATCATCCTTTTCCTGTTTGAAAATACATCACTGATTCTCTTACAGTGAGCTCATCTTCCTCCATAATCCAGAATATATTTTCTTAAGCCTTTTTCAAGTACTTAAGAATGTCCATTGACACTCACCCAGTGTCATTTACTGGATTTTATTCTTCTACTATTGCTGAATGCCATAAGACATCAATCTAAAACATAACATATGCTCACTTGAGCCTGATTGATATCCATTACAAGTGCTGAATGCACATTAGATATCAATCTCAGCATCACGATGGATCCACTTGCTAAAGCATGTGGGATCCTCTTCATTCTATCTCTCTCATAGTAGGTTAAGACACATATCCTTATAGAGATAGACACCATATGCCATCAGAAGAAATCCTTCTTGGATTTTTCTATACTGAATGTGTTCATACCTTGTCTATGTACTCTGACTTAGTTTGAGCAACTACACGATCTATCACGATAGACTTATTCCAGGATGTCTGCTGCTCCCCTAAGTCCTTCATGGAGAAGCACTTGGATAACCAGTCTTTACTGACTGCAAGTTCGGTATATCATTCCCGACCAAAGTATGTAATCGACATACAACACTGGGAATTACTACGCTCCCACTCACTTTCTGTAAACACAGGGCTCATCTCATTCTTGATGAAACTGAATTCTTTACGGCTTCATCAAAAGAATGTTCCAGCTCCTTGAAGCTTGCTTGTCCATAATGGATCTCTACTACTTGTATACCTTATTACTTACTATCAAGAACGAACCATCAGGTTGTGTCATATACACATCCTCCTCAAGGTTTCCGTTCAGGAACAGTTTTGACATCCATTTGCCAAAACTCATAGTCATGATATGCAGCATTGCAAGCATAATCCAATGGATTTAATCATGGCAACCAGCGAAAAGGTTTCTTCATTCAATGCCATAATTTGTTTGAAACTTGGCAACCAGTTGTGCTTATAGTATGCACGTTGCCATCCATGTCAGTCTTCTTCTTGAAGACCCATTTACACCTTATGGGTTTTACCCCTTCAGGTGGTTCCACCAGAGACCACACTTGTTCTGGTACATGGAGTCCATCTCAGATTTCATGGCTTTAAGCCATTTAATGGAATTTGGTCCGATATAGCACTTCGTAGGTTCTGGTTTAATCGTCTTGGTAGACCAGTACGTCACCATGTTGAGTCACGAGATAACCGTATCTCTCGGCTCATGGCGTACTCTCCCAGATCTACGTAGCTCCTATGCTACCGAGGTGCTTCACTTTGATCCACAAGATGTGGAGTAACCTCCTCATGATGCTCAACCACTTCCTGTGGCACATCATCCCCCTTCGTCTAGTAATCTTGTGGTTCTAAACTTCATCGAGTTGTACTTTTCTCCCACTAGTACTTCTTAGAAAATATTCCTTTTCTAGGAAGACACCAGATCGAGCAACAAAAAATTTTGCACTCTTCTGGTGGTAAAATAGTATCCTTGGTCTCCTTTGGATACCCCACAAATATACATTTACAGATTTGGGCCCGCTGGTTCGAAGCATTTCTTAACATAAGCTTCGCAACCCCAAATCCTTAGATAAACAAGTTGGGCTTTCGCCCACTCCATATTTCATTGATTCTTATCTACAGACTTTGACGGCACACGGTTCAGACGTGAGTCGAAGTCTCTAGCATAACCCTAGAGGATGTAGGTAAATCACTAAAACTCATCATAGACCTACATGTCACAGTAAGGTACCATATCCTCATCTTCGTACGCACAACTATCCTTTGTGTGGGGGTGTATAAGGAGGGTGGTTATGATACTATCCCACATTCCTTCAGTATGTCTAGCTTACCTTGACAAGTTGGCATAGTAGCATTTTGAGATCCTTGTTGTCTTTCTTAAGAACATATTATTATGAAACAGTTCCAAAAGAATATTATTTATACTCAGGACAATAATCCATTAGTAAACTAATTCTCATTTGTCCTTGTGGACACAAAATATATTTCTAGAAACTGAAGAAAAACCATAATAATCCACAAGTTCCAAAACAAGTTCCAAGAAAAAGTCCATCGGCTAATCAGACGATAAGATCCTACAGCAAATGTAGCAGCACGTGCTTCATTTCCAACTGGTAGGTCCACCTCTCCCTCGTGAGCAATCTACTCTACTGTAGTTCCTACACATCATCAAATGTGAGTACCACATTGTGTCAACTAGATGTTTACGAGAGAAGTTAATCTCAATAATGTACCTGACGAAGAAGTAACATTCTTCTTCCCTTTTGCTAGGAAAGCCTTGCAATGTTTGCTCCAGTGGCTGGGATTCCCACAGTGAGGACAACGCCTTTCCTTCCTGCATATTTTCTTTCCATCGAGTTCTGAGCCCTTTCCTTTTCACTTGGTTGGCTTCAACCGCGTCAATGTTTATGACATTTTCATGCCTGACTCAGTAGCCTTTAACAATCCAGAAGCTCAGAAAGGGTATCTTTTTATCTTTCTCAATAAAGTCATAGACGAATTGAGAATAAGAATCTGGCAAGACTGTATATTAGGTTTATCGCTAAACCTTCATTAAGTTCACATCCCAAAATCCAAGCTTGTTCATATACTATATCCACTTGAGTATTGATCACCAATTTTGGTACCCTCTTCCATCCTACATCTGAATAACGACCGAGACACACATATGCTTCTCATTTCTTCAAAGAATGAAGAATAGAACTGCAATCCATTTTCTGGCACTGCTGTCGCAGTAATGGTGCCATTGATGCAAGCACATGTATCGAGTCATTTCTGCTTTTGCATCATGTGATGCTCACATAACACACCCATTGTCATGGATAGAACTTTAGCAGCTCTAATGATAGAGCTTGCTCAATGGTGTAATCTCACTTAACTAAGTTATTATTTTTTACTTTTATACCAGTCAACGAAATTTTCACCATTCCATTTTTCTCCCAGTTCGTGATTTGTCGTAGTGATGTTGGGATCATTTTGCTCAATTAAGTGAATCCACAAGTGCAGAAAAATAACATTATTACCATGTCATTATTATCGTTTAATATGGTCTTTGTCACCGAAGTCCCCACTATTTTACCAAGTCAATAGCCCTCACCATTAACTCGGGAAAGCTCGTTGACTTTCCTAGTGGACCGAGATCCATCCTCCTGCCCTTTCAAACCTTCGCTTTGGCGAACAAGCCAAAATGAGCTGATTAGGTGAGCCACAACTTAATCCACACCAGTTGATAGCTCCTACTCTCAACCTCAGATGTGAAAAGCCAACAAGCCACACACAATCCAATGGACACTGTATGCCATCGTCCCAAGCGTGATTCTATATCAGTAGAGTGGAACTACATTCCCATGTACACAATATGTGTACTGCTCTACTATGCCTATGACACGCGTTTATCACCTTCGCTTTGGCGAACAGCAAACTGTCATTTTAAGTCGACCCATCACCTCAGGAAACTCCAATGCATTTTAACCTCCCACTGGTAGAAGTGTACCTTCGCTTGGCGAACAAGGTTTCGACGAACAGTGGTTTGATTAAAACCATGGTGATAGAAGGCTTACGTGACTTAATATACTTTAGTTAGGGGTTTGTTATTTAATGTCTCACCAGATTATATCTTTGTTAGAATGACATTGTTTGGCATGTTCTTCAACATTCAACCTAGCATGCATTCTAAACAATATTAAAACGTGTCGGTACATGGCCCAACTAAAACCAATTTCCTCGGCCTAGAGGAATCGGTGGTCACCTAGGGTCCTGTAATAAACATCTTGAGTCTTCAAGTATGGTTGCCTCGTCCTTTGCTCCGTCTTCAAGTACATTACAAAAATATCGTTCTAAATTTACAATAAATAATTATACAATTCTTTACATCAATAAATTTAGAAACCTCGATTTACATTCGAGGAAGTTAGATAAGAAGAAAATGTACATCAAGAAGAGGAGAAAGGCAGGACACGCACCCTATTTAATAAATACAACCATACATACCCAAAATATTAAACATTCACCCTTAGGTCTAAGGCCATACCGGGCACCATGCAAACAAACAGTACAAAGCATACATTTCAAACAATCAATTTTGAAATTTGCGGTTAGTTACAATTAACCCCTTGATAATTTACAGAACTGCTGTTTGTCCAAAATTTTGAAACTTTACATTCTCCCCCTACACACTCGGAAGTGTGCTCGCTGTGGCGTGCGTTGATTACTTGACGTTCACGATCAAAGTACGTTCGCCGCGGTGTTTGGTACAGCGTCAATCCAAGACGATCGCCGCCGATTGTTATATACGCCACGACGAGCCCTGTTTTTCGTACAACGCTCTTCCAGAGGATGATCCCCGCGGTGATGTGTTATATCACCGCGGCAAGCGTTGTTTTCATACAGTGCTTGTCCAGAGGATGATCACCACCGATGGATTATCACCCGCGCAAGCACTAGTTTCGTCACCACGCCAGCGTGAACAATGCTCGCTGTGGCAATGGGTTATATCGCCGCGACAAGCGTACAACGATTTGTAGCTCTGGACTGTTCAACAGCAAACCAAGAACACTCTAAACGGATTTTGCAATCAATCAAACACATTGATCTCAACAAAAATCCACCAACCATTATACAAGTAGATCATCAACAAATTAATTAATCGATTATCAGTTTTTCTTAAAACATGTTTTTTTTTTTTTTAAGATAGATTTCAGCAAATCAATATGGCAACATATCTCAATCAAACTCATGTTATCAACCATCCATTTAAAAATTGTAAAATTCATGTACCCTAGGCATTGATACCACTGTTAGTAAACGGTCCCGTATACGCACGAAACAAAACAAAATTAATGTAGATCGTTTACAGGAGCCAAGATCAGGGTATAATTTTACAATTTTATCAAAGCAAGAATTGCATAAATTAATAATCTGTGTTTAGAAACCATACGCACGTTTGGAGGCTTCACCACATTGTCTTTGAATGTTTTGCTACCGATCCAAGTGTAGGATCGAACCCACGTATTTCACACGAAACAATCTCAAAAGAACCAAAGAGGGATTTGCTAGATCCTCTTTGCTTCAAGATTCAGAAAAGAGAAATCAATTGAAATTGATTTGGCTAAACCAATTTTCTGCCGTGGCAGTGTATTCCAAAGGGGCTTGTGTTTTTTATTTTTCAAAGGAAAAATCCACTATCAAAAAATCACACACTTTTCCTTTTATATTAAAAACAATTTGCCCTAACCATACGGAATAGGCTTGGGCTCCAACCCAACGCCCCATGTTGCCAAACACTCCCAATTTGATTTATTTTATTTTCCATCATTATCTCATAAAATCAATTAAATATATATATTAACATTTAACATAATGACATATATTTAAAAATGGGCGAACACAGATTTAAACGTAATTTCACTTCTTTAATTTTTCTAACAAATTAAATAAAGGCTACGACTCACCAGCAATTTGATTGCACTGTGAAATTACCAATACCTTTTCACCTTAAAAGACGAAAACGCCCTTCTTCTTCTTGGATCTTAAATTGTCTCTATGTGCGTGACCATAGGCTCCTCATGATATCGGCAGTGTATTATCGCGATTAACACCAATTACGTCTCACTAATACACAGAGCAAGATTGGCCCCTAGCAGGCATCATGGCCACCCGATAGATTCGGATTCAGCAAAGTAGCTACCTGTCAACGATATGGTTACCGTGCAATTCGATCCTTCATCATACGTTATCTCGACAGACAAGGCATAGAAATAGTGTCAACCTTCGTTACTCTCGATATTATTTATTCGTTTTCTGGACCAATGACCCTATTATAAACTGGATAGAGCAACAACTCAATCCCACTGTGGCCACAGTTTTTAGTGTCTTGCCATATACTAAATTGCGCCGTGAGATAACTTTCCCCATACCGGAGTGATGAATCCTCTTTCAATCCCCATAGTCTTGTACACTCCTTGATGCAGCCAATCACCACCGTATTGACAACTCTGAAAAGAACTGCGTTAGGCTAGTGTCAAACTACACCAATTGTGCACAACGCTCCGGTATCTCAAGTCTAAGGATCACATGCACCACCATCGTTAGAGGATTTGTTCCATAACACTGGGGTTACCATCCATATGGAATCCTCTAGTGGGTCAGTCCAGTGAACTTGCTGCGTGATATCGCCTACAACAGTACCATGTGTTGCACTAGGTTGTCACCAAAAAACCTTGACAAGTGAGATCAGTCACTGCCTTTCGACAAGTCGTTCAACACTATGATAGCCTTACCGTATTATCTGTGCCCTTACTTCAGAATAATACTGGGGCTACGACGTTTCTAGAATGGCCCCCATATGTGCTCATAGGTTCTCACATCAAGATTTGAAATACTTGAATACCGTCGTCATGGTTCTACCATTCTAAGGACTATATCAATACATATTGCATTAATGATTATGTGATATAGAATAAATGCCGTTTATTGATTAATGAACATTTTACAAAGAGTCATTCTACAATATTGATCGCTCTAGGGCACTACTCCAACCCCATATCGTATAGGTAGCTAATTTGCTGAATTTGAATCTATCGGTGACCATGATGCCTTGCTAGGGGCTAATCTTGGTCTGTGTATTAGTGACGATTAATTTTGTTAATCATATAATATACACTACCGGTATGATGAGGAGCCTATGGGTCACACACATAGAAGATAATTTAAGACTCGGGAGTAGTTGGCCTCATGTGCGCAAGATGATCGAGCACATAGAGAACTGAGACTCTGGGTTTGAGTTGGATGCAGAATTACAAATGGATTTGATTATGCAATCCTTGCCTGACTCTTATGCACCATTCATAATGAATTTCAATATGAACACGATGGTGGAAAACCTTATCGAACTTTTGAACATGCTGAGGACTGAAAAGCAGGACTTCAAGAAGTCCACCTATTTTACTGGTTGCTGCAGTAAAGGGTAACGGCAAGGGTAAGCGCACCAAACCAAGCCCAAGCCCAAAGGACAGGTTGCTCTTGGCCTGAGAGTGGCATAGGGAAGGCAAAGTATCTGCTTTCTTTTGTGGCAAACCTGGCCGCTGGAAGAAACACTGCAAGGCTTTCCTCGCAAGTAAGAAGAAGTTAGATGCTACGACTTCAGATATTTATGATTAGATTAACTTCTCTCCCTCAACACTGGGTCATTGACCACAGGATGTGGTACTCACATTGTACTGATGTAGGGACTAAGGCAGAGTAGAGTGCTCGCCAAAGGAGCGGTGGACCTACGAGTTGGAAATGGAGCACAGTGGGGCTGCATTGGCTGTAGGACTTACTGTTTATGTTTGCCTATGATCTTGTTGTTGGAACTACATAACTGTTATCACGTACCTTCTATTTCTAGAAATATTATTTCAGTATCCGCTTTGGATAATATGGGGTATCATTTTGAGATATCTAATGGATTGTTGTCTTTTAGTTTGAATGGTATTCATTTGGAATGACAAGGTTATATAATGATTATGTGTTCTTGACTTAAACATAAAGATTTCTCAATATTGAAACGAAGAAAGCTAAACATGCGATCAAAACCAGACATATCTCTGGCACTGTAAATTGTGTCATGTTAATAAGACTCGCATTGCAAAACTTCAAAGGGATGGAGTTTTGGACCCTTTTGACGGTTAGTCATTTGAGGTATGCGAGTCATGCCTTTTAGGCAAGATGACCAAGTCTCCTTTCACAGGACAAAGTGAAAGGGCTACTGAACTGTTAGGCATCATCCATAGTGATGTATGTGGTCCACTAACAGTTGAAGCCAGAGGTGGATATTCATACTTCATCACATTTACTGATGATTTCAGTAGATATGGTTATGTCTACCTTATGAGACATAAATCTGAAGCCTTTGATAAATTCAAGGAATTCAGGAATGAAGTACAGAATATGTTGGGCAAAAGTATTAAAGCTCTTCGGTCGGATCGAGGAGGTGAATACTTAAGCTCGGGGTTTTCTGAGTACCTGAAGGAATGTGGGATAGTATCACAACTCACCCCTCCTTATACACCCCAACACAATGGAGTGTCAGAAAGGAGGAATAGGACCTTACTTGACATGGTTAGGTCCATGATGAGTTTTAGTGATTTACCTGCATCGTTCTGGGGTTATGCCCTAGAGACTGCGACTCACGTTTTGAACCGTGTGCCGTCAAAGTCTGTAGATAAGACTCCATATGAGCTATGGAGTGGGCGAAAGCCCAACTTGTCTTATCTAAGGATTTGGGGTTGCGAAGCTTATGTTAAGAAATTGACTTCGAACAAGCTGGGCCCAAAATCCTGTAAATGTATATTTGTGGGGTATCCAAAGGAGACCAAAGGATACTATTTCTACCACCCAGAAGAGCGCAAAATTTTTGTTGCTCGATCTGGTGTCTTCCTAGAAAAGGAATATTTTCTAAGAAGTACTAGTGGGAGAAAAGTAGAACTTGATGACATTCTAGAACCACAAGATATACTAGACAAAGGACAGGATGATATGCCACAGGAAGTGGTTGAGCATCAAGAGGAGGTTACTCCACAACTTATGGATCAAAGTAAACCACCTCAGGTAGCACAGGGGCTACGTAGATTTGGGAGAGTATGCCATGAGCCTGAGAGATATGGTTATCTTGTGACTTAACATGGTGACATACTAGTCTACCAAGACAATGAACCCAGAACCTACGAAGACACTATATCGGATCCAAATTCCGTTAAATGGCTTAAAGCCATGAAATCTAAGATGGACTCCATGTACCAGAACCAAGTGTGGTCTCTAGTGGAACCATCTGAAGGGATAAAACCCATAGGGTGTAAATAGGTCTTCAAGAAGAAGACTGACATGGATGGCAAGGTGCATACTTATAAAGCACAACTGGTTGCCAAAGGTTTCAAACAAATTCGTGGCATTGACTATGAAGAAACCTTTTCGCCGGTTGCCATGATTAAATCCATCCGGATTATGCTTGCGATTGCTACATATCATGACTATGAGTTTGGCAAATGGATGTCTAAACAACTTTCCTGAACGGAAACCTTGAGGAGGATGTGTATATGACACAACTTGATAGTTTCGTTCTTGATGGGCAAGCTGATAGGGTATGCAAATTGCAGAGATCCATATATGGACTCAAGTAAGTTTCAAGGAGTTGGAACATTTGTTTTGATGAAGCCGTAAAAGACTTCGGTTTTATCAAGAACGAAGATGAGCCTTGTGTTTACAAGAAAGTGAGTGGGAGCACAGTGGCATTCCTAGTGTTGTATGTCAATGATATACTTCTGATCGGGAATGATATTCCGAACTTGCAGTCGGTAAAGTCTTCGTTATCCAAGTGCTTCTCCATGAAGGACTTAGGGGGAAGCAGTGGAATAAAGATCTATCGTGATATATCTCGTAGGTTGCTTGGCCTAAGTCAGAGTGCATATATTGACAAAGTACTGAAAAGATTTAGTAATGAATCCAAGAAGGGATTTCTTCCGATGTCACATGGTGTTTATCTCTCTAAGGAATTGTGTCCCAGAACACAAGATGAGAGAGATAGGATGAAGAGGATCTCATATGCATTAGCAATTGGATCCACCATGTATGCCATGCTATGTACTCAAATTGATGTCTCATGTGCCTTGAGCACTTGTAGTAGATATCAATCGGATCCAGGTGAGCGTCACTGGATGGCTGTCAAGAATATTCTTAAGTACCTGAAGAGGACTAAGGATATGTTCTTAGTTTACGGAGGGGAAGATGAGCTCATTATAAGAGGATACAGTGATGCTAGTTTCCAAACGGACAAAGATGATTATCAATCGCAATCAGGGTTTGTATTTTGTCTCAATGGCAGTGCAGTGAGTTGGAAGAGCTCCAAGCAAAGCACTGTAGTGGACTCTACAATGGAGGCTGAGTATATTCCATTATCAGATACAGCCAAGGAGGCAGTCTGGATTAAGAAGTTCGTTATTGAACTTGGTGTGGTTCCCACGATCGTTGATCCTATAGACATCTATTGTGAAAACAATGGAGCAATTGCTCAAGCCAGGGAACCACGATCTCATCAGAAGTCTAGACACATACTCAGACGATTCCATCTCATCAGAGAGACAGTTGAGAGGAAAGACGTGCAGATTAGTAAAGTGCATACTGATGACAATCTCGCAGATCCACTGACAAAGTCTCTATCGCAGTAGAAGCATGAAAGGCACTTGAGATCATTTGGTATTAAATACATGAATGATTGGCTATAGTGAATGATTGGCTATAGTGCAAGTGGGAGATTGTTAGAGTAGACGCCTTAGAGCCAATCAATTATTATAGAATTGATTCTTGGTAATAATGTTCATTGATCAATAAAAGGCATTTTATACTATATCGCGTAAATCATCATTGTATGTATTGATATATGTCCTTAGAATGGTAGAACCGTGACGAGGGTATCAAGTGTTTCAAATCTTGATAGTGAGAACCCTATGAGCACATATGGTGGCCATTCTAGAAACGTCTGTAGCCCCTTTATTATTCTGAAGTAAGGGCACAGATAATACGGTAAGGTTATCATAGTGTTGAATGACCTTGTTGAAAGGCAGTGACTAATCTCACTTGTCAAGGTTGTTTGGTGACAACCTGGTGCAACACATGGGTGCTTGCTGTAGGCAAGTTCACTGGACTAACCCGCCAAAGGATTCCATATGGATGGTAACCCTAGTGTCTATGGAACAAATCCTCTAACGAATGGTGGTGCATGTGATCCTTAGAATTGAGATCACCGGAGCGCCTTGTGCACCGATTGGTGCAGTTTGACACTAGCCTAACGCAGTTCTTTTCAGAGCTGTCAATACGGTGGTGATTGGCTGCATCAAGGAGTGTATCAAGACTATGGTGGATTGACAGAGGATTCATCACTCCCGGGTACGGGAGAANAGGACACGCAAGCCCTATTTAATAAAATACAACCATACATACCCAAAAATATTTAAAACATTCACCCTTAGGTCTAAGGCTCATGTACCGGGCACCATGCAATATACAAACAAGTACAAAGCATACATTTCAAAAACAATCAATTTTTGAAATTTGCGGGTTAGTTACAATTTACCCCTTGATAATTTACAGAACTGCTGTTTGGTCCAAAAGTTTTGAAACTTTACATTCTGCCCCTACACACTCGGAAGTGTGCTCGCTGTGGCGTGCGTTGATTACTTGACGTTCACGCTCAAAGTACGTTCGCCGCGGTGATTTGGTACAGCGTCAATCCTAAGGACGATCGCCGCGGCGATTTGTTATATCGCCACGACGAGCGCTGTTTTTCGTACAACGCTCTTCCAGAGGATGATCGCCGCGGTGATGTGTTATATCACCGCGGCAAGCGTTGTTTTCATACAGTGCTTGTCCAGAGGATGATCACCACGGCGATGGATTATATCACCGCGGCAAGCACTAGTTTCGTCACCAGCGCCAGCGTGAACAATGCTCGCTGTGGCAATGGGTTATATCGCCGCGACAAGCGTACACAGATTTGTAGCTCTGGATCTGTTCATACAGCAACCAAGAACACTCTAAACGGATTTTGCAATCAATCAAACACATTGATCTCAACAAAAATCCACCAACCATTATACCAAAGCAGTAGATCATCAACAAATTAAATTAATCGATTAATCAGTTTCTTAAAACATGTTTTTTTTTTTTTTTTAAGATAGATTTTCAGCAGAATCAATATGGCAACATATCATCAATCAAACTCATGTTATCAACCATCCATTTAAAAATTGTAAAATTCAGTACCCTAGGCATTGATACCACTGTTAGTAAACGGTCCCGTATACGCAGCGAAAACAAAACAAAATTAATGTAGATCGTTTACATGAGCCAAGATCAAGGGTATAATTTTACAATTTTATCAAAGCAAGAATTTGCATAAATTAATAATCTGTGTTTAGAAACCATACGCACGTTTGGAGGCTTCACCACGATTGTCTTTGAATGTTTTGCTACCGATCCAAGTGTAGGATCGAACCCACGTAGTTCACACGAAGACAATCTCAAAAGAACCAAAGAGGGATTTGCTAGATCCTCTTTGGCTTCAAGATTCAGAAGAAGAGAAATCAATTGAAATTGATTTAGGCTAAACCAATTTTCTGCCGTGGCAGTGTATTCCAAAAGGGGGCTGCTGTGTGTTTTATTTTTCAAAGGAAAAATCCACTATCAAAAAATCACACACTTTTCCTTTTTATATTAAAAACAATTTGCCCTAATCCCATACGGAATAGGCTTGGGCTCCAACCCAAACGCCCCATGTTGCCAAACACTCCCAATTTGATTTATTTTATTTTCCATCATTATCTCAATTAAAATCAATTAATATATATTAACATTAACAATAATGACAATATATTTAAAAATGGGCGAACACCAGATTTAAACGTATTTCACTTCTTTAATTTTTCTAACAAATTAAATAAAGGCTACGACCTCACAAATTGATTGCACTGTGAAATTACCAAATACCCTTTCACCTTAAAAGACGAAAACGCCCTTCTTTCTTCTTCTTGGATCTTAAATTGTCTTCTATGTGCGTGACCCATAGGCTCCTCATGATACGGCAGTGTATAGTATCGCGATTAACACCATTAATCGTCTCACTAATACCAGAGCAAGATTGGCCCCTAGCAAGGCATCATGGCCACCCTATAGATTCGGATTCAGCAAAGTGCTACCTGTCAACGATATGGTTACCGTGCAATTCGATCCTTATCATACGTTATCTCGACGAGACAAGGCATAGATAGTGTCAACCTTCGTTACTCTCATATTATTTATTCAGTTTCTGGACCAATGACCCTATTATAACTGGATAAGCACACAACTCAATCCCACTGTGGCCACAGTTTTTAGTGTCATTGCCATATACTAAATTGCGCCGTTAAATAACTTTCTCCCATACCCGGGAGTGATGAATCCTCTGTCAATCCACCATAGTCTTGACACTCCTTGATGCAGCCAATCACCACCGTATTGACAACTCTGAAAAGAACTGCGTTAGGCTAGTGTCAAACTACACCAATTGGTGCACAAGACGCTCCGGGGATCTCAAGTCTAAGGATCACATGCACCACCATTCGTTAGAGGATTTGTTCCATAGACACTGGGGTTACCATCCATATGGAATCCTCTAGTGGGTCAGTCCAGTGAACTTGCTGGCTGTGTAATCGCCTACAACAATGTCCCTGTGTTGCACTAGGTTGTCACCAAAAAACCTTGACAATGAATCAGTCACTGCCTTTCGACAGGTCGTTCAACACTATGATAGCCTTACCGTATTATCTGTGCCCTTACTTCAGATAATACTGGGGCTACGGACGTTTCTAGAATGGCCACCAATATGTGCTCATAGGGTTCTCACTATCAGTTATTTGAAATACTTGATACCGTCGTCATGGTTCTACCATTCTAAGGACATATATCAATACATATTGCAATAATAATGATTTATGTGATATAGAATAAAATCCCGTTTTTGATTAATGAACATTTTTACAAAGAGTCAATTCTACAATAATTGATTCGCTCTAGGCACTTACTCCAACACCATATCGTTGATAGTAGCTAATTTGCTGAATTTGAATCTATCAGGTGACCATGATGCCTTGCTAGGGGCTAATCTTGTCTTGTATTAGTGAGACGATTAATTGGTGTTAATCATGATAATATACACTACCGGTATGATGAGGACCTATGGGTCAACACATAAATATAATTAAGACTCGGGAAGTAAGTTGTCCTCATGTGCGCAAGATGATCGAGCCACATAGAGAGACTTGAGACTCTGGGATTTGAGTTGGATGCGAATTACAAATGGATTTGATTATGCAATCCTTGCCTGACTCTTATGCACCATTCATAATGAATTTCAATATGAACACGATGGTAAAACCTTATCGAACTTTTGAACATGCTGAGGACTGAAAAGCAGACTTCAAGAGTCCAAGCCTTTTTACTGGTTGCTGCCAGTAAAGGGTAACGGCAAGGGTAAGGCGAAGGCCAAACCAAGCCAAGCCCAAAGGACAGGTTGCTCTTGGGCCTGAGAGTGGCATAGGAAAGGCCAAAGTAGTCTGCTTCTTTTGTGGCAAACCTGGCCGCTGGAAGAAACACTGCAAGGCTTTCCTCGCAAGTAAGAAGAGTTAGATGCTACACTTCAGATATGTTTATGATTAAGATTAACTTCTCTCCCTCAACTCTTGGGTCATTGACACAGGATGTGGTACTCACATTTGTACTGATGTGTAGGACTAAGGCAGAGTAGAGTGCTCGCCAAAGGAGCGTGGACCTACGAGTTGGAAATAGCACATGTGCTGCATTGGCTGTAGGGACTTACTGTTTATGTTTGCCTAGAGCTTGTTGTTGGAACTACATAACTGTTTCACGTACCTTCTATTTCTAGAAATATTATTTCAGTATCCGCTTTGGATAATATGGGTATCATTTTGAGATATCTATGGATTTGTTGTCTTTTAGTTTGAATGGTATTCTATTTGGAATGACAAGGTTATATAATGGATTATGTGTTCTTGACTTAAACAATAGATATCTCAATATTGAACGAAGAAAGCTAAACATAGCGATCAAAACCAGAATATCTCTGGCACTGTAAATTGTGTCATTTAATAAGACTCGCATTGCAAAACTTCAAAGGGATGGGATTTTTGCCCCTTTTGACGTTTAGTCATTGAGGTATGTGGTCATGCCTGTTAGGCAAGATGACCAAGTCTCCTTTCACAGACAAGTGAAAGGGCTACTGAGCTGTTGGCACCATCCATAATGATGTATGTGGTCCACTAACAGTTGAAGCCAGAGGTGGGATATTCATACTTCATCACATTTACTGATGATTTCATGTAGATATGTTTATGTCTACCTTATGAGACATAAATCTGAAGCCCTTGATAAATTCAAGGAATTCAGGAATGAAGTACAAAATATTGTTAGGCAAAAGTATTAAAGCCCTTCAATTGGATCGAGGAGGTGAATACTTAAGCTCAGGTTTTCAAAGTACTAGAAGGAATGTGGAATAGTATCACGACTCACCCTTCCTTATACACCCCAACACAATGGAGTGTCAGAAAAGAGGAACAAGACCTTACTTGACATGTTAGGTCCAGATGAGTTTTAGTGATTTACCTGCATCGTTCTAGGTTTTATGCCCTAGAGACTGCGACCTCCGTTTTGAACCGTGTGCCGTCAAAGTCTATAGATAAGACACCATATGAGCTATGGAATGGCTAATGCCAACTTGTCTTATCTAAGGATTGGGGTTGCGAAGCTTATGCTAAGAAATTGACTTCGAACAAGCTAGGCCCAAAATCCTATAAATGTATATTTTGTGGGTATCCAAATGAACCAAAGGATACTACTTCTACTACCCGAAAGAGCACAAAATTTTTGTTGCTCGATCTGGTGTCTTCCTAGAAAGAATATTTTCATAAGTACTAGTGGGAGAAAAGTAGAACTTGATGACATTCTAGAACCACAGATATACTAGACAAGGACAGGATGATATGCCACAGGAAGTGGTTGAGCATCAAGAGGAGGTTACTCCACAACTTATGGATCAAAGTAAACCACCTCGGTAGCACAGGGCTACGTAGATTTGGGAGTATGCCATGAGCCTGAGATATGGTTATCTTGTGACTTAACATGGACATACTAGTCTACCAAGACAATGAACCCAGAACCTACGAAGACACTATATCGGATCCAATTCCGTTAAATGGCTTAAAGCCATGAAATCTAAGATGGACTCCATGTACCAGAACCAAGGTGGTCTCTAGTGGAACCATCTGAAGGATAAAACCCATAGGGTGTAAATAGGTCTTCAAGAAGAAGACTGACATGGATGGCAAGGTGCATACTTATAAAGCACAACTGGTTGCCAAAGGTTTCAAACAAATTCGTGGCATTGACTATGAAGAAACCTTTTCGCCGGTTGCCATGATTAAATCCATCCGATTATGCTTGCGATTGCTACATATCATGACTATGAGTTTTGGCAAATGGATGTCTAAACAACTTTCCTGAACGGAACCTTGAGGAGATTGTGTATATGACACAACTTGATAGTTTCGTTCTTGATGGGCAAGCTGATAGGTATGCAAATTGCAGAGATCCATATATGGACTCAAGTAAGTTTCAAGGAGTTGGAACATTTGTTTTGATGAAGCCGTAAAAGACTTCGGTTTATCAAGAACGAAGATGAGCCTTGTGTTTACAGAAAGTGAGTGGGAGCACAGTGGCATTCCTAGTGTTGTATGTCAATGATATACTTCTGATCGGAATGATATTCCGAACTTGCAGTCGGTAAAGTCTTCGTTATCCAGTGCTTCTCCATGAAGGACTTAGGGGGAAGCAGTGGAATAAAGATCTATCGTGATATATCTCGTAGGTTGCTTGGCCTAAGTCAGAGTGCATATATTGACAAAGTACTGAAAGATTTAGTAATGAATCCAAGAAGGGATTTCTTCCGATGTCACATGGTGTTTATCTCTCTAAGGAATTGTGTCCCAAACACAAGATGAGAGAGATGGATGAAGAGGATCTCATATGCATTAGCAATTGGATCCACCATGTATGCCATGCTATGTACTCAAATTGATGTCTCATGTGCCTTGAGCACTTGTAGTAGATATCAATCGGATCCAGGTGAGCGTCACTGGATGGCTGTCAAGAATATTCTTAAGTACCTGAGAGGACTAAGGATATGTTCTTAGTTTACGGAGGGGAAGATGAGCTCATTATAAGAGGATACAGTGATGCTAGTTTCCAAACGGACAAGATGATTATCAATCGCAATCAGGGTTTGTATTTTGTCTCAATGGCAGTGCAGTGAGTTGGAAAGAGCTCCAAGCAAAGCACTGTAGTGGACCTCTACAATGGGGCTGTATATTCCATTATCGATACAGCCAAGAGGCAGTCTGGATTAAGAGTTCGTTATTGAACTTGGTGTGGTTCCCACGATCGTTGATCCTATAGACATCTATTGTGAAACAATGGAGCAATTGCTCACAGCCAGGGAACCACGATCTCATCAGAAGTCTAGACACATACTCAGACGATTCCATCTCATCAGAGAGACAGTTGAGAGGAAAGACGTGCAATTAGTAAGTGATACTGATGACAATCTCGCAGATCCACTGACAAAGTCTCTATCGCAGTAAAGCATGAAAGGCACTTGAGATCATTGGTATAATACATGAATGATTGGCTATAGTGAATGATTGGCTATAGTGCAAGTGGGAGATTGTTAGAGTAGAACGCCTTAGAGCCAATCAATTATTATAGAATTGATTCTTGGTATAATGTTCATTGATCAATAAAAGGCATTTTACTAAAAAGAGAAAAAAAGAAAGAAAAAAAAAGAAAGAAATCGACAAAGGAAATTATAAAAGAAAAAAAAAAAAAGGCCAGTAACTTCTATATTAAATGGTATATATTAATAATGTTATTAATATATTAATTGTAATTATATATAATTATTATATATGTTATTATTATTTATATATGATATTTGATTTATAATTAATATTAGTTAATTTAATTTATTAATATATATTTTATTATATATAATAAATTAAATATCTAATATTATATATAATATTTTTATATTATTATAATTATAATTACTTTCTTTATTATTATATCTATAATATATAAATAATATATTATATATTCATATATTATTATATAAAATATATTAATTGATAATGATAAATGAAATTATTGAAATTTCAGTATTTATTATAATTTATTAAAGATAGTTATAGGGTAATAAGGTAATGTAATTTATATAATTTATATATATTCCTTTATAATATACAAGAAAAAAAAGGGAAAGAGGTTATAAGTATAGAAGAAAGGGAAGAAAAAAAGGGGAGAAACTAAAAAGAATTATAAAGAGAGGAATACGGAAAATAAAATAGAAATGCAAGAAAAACATAAAAGGGAAAGCAAGATTAAACAGGAGATAACAATATAGAAAAAAAAAAAAAAATAAAGTAGAGACTAAAAGATAATCTCAAATATAAAAATAAAAAGAAATAAAAATAAAAAAAAATAAAAATAAAATAACATCAACTATAGTTTTATTATATTTTTTAATTTATATTAATTTTTTATAATTATATTTTATTATTTTTATAATTTTAATATTTTTATTAATATATTATGTATTATTTATATATGATGTAATTATATTAATTAATCATTTAATAATATTATATTTATTTATTTTTATTTTATTTTTATTATTTTATTATTTTATTAAATTTATATTTTATATATTTTATTATATAATTTTATTTAATATATTTATTTTATATATTTATAATTAATATAAATATTATTATTTATATATTATTATTATTATAATTTTTAATTTTCTAATAATAGTTTAATAATATTAATATTTATTTATTTTATTATATATTAAATTTTACATTTATATTAAAATAATTTTATATTTATTTATATTAGTATATTATATGATAATTTTTTATTTAATATTTTTTATTTTTTTTAAATTTAATTTAATATATTATTTTATAGATATATTTTATATTATATCATATTTATTTAATATAATAAAGAATATTATTATATTATATTTTATTTATATTAAAATTTATTATTATATTATTTATATTTTTTTAATTATTTTAATATATTTATATATATAATATGTTGTATTATAATATATATTATAATTTTTTATATTTTTTTAAAATAGTTATATTTTATATATATTTATTTATATATTTTTTATATTATATTATTATATGTATTTATTTATAAACGTATTTAATTTAATTATGTTTATATATATTTATAGATATTTATGTATATTATAATTATATAATATTCATATTTATTATATTAATTATATTTTAAAATAATATTTTTTTATATATAATATATTATATATATATTAATATTTTATATATATTTATATTTAATTATATATTTTATATTTTATTTTATTTATATATATTTTATTAATAATTTTTTTATTATTTTATATATTTTCTTTTATTTTTTTATTATATTTTTTAATTTTATAATTATTTATATTTATTTTTTATATATATTTATAATATTTATTATTTTTATTTTTATATTAATATTATATTAATTTTATTTTATTTATAATTTATATTATTATTTTTATATATATTTTATTTTTTATTATTATTATATAATAATATAATTTAATTTATATTTTATTATTATAATTATTTTATATTTTTATTATTTTAATATAATTATAATTTATTATATTTATTATTTTTTATATATTTAAATATTATTTATCTATATTTTTTTAATTATATATTATTATTTTATATAATTAATTTTTATTTATTTTAATTTTTTATATTTTTTTGTATTAATTATTATATATTTTATTAATTTATATTATAAAATTTTTATTTTTTATATTAATTTAATTTTTCTTATAATTATTATTTATTTTTTATTTTAGTATATAATTTTTATTATTATTATAAAAAAAAAAAAAATAAAAAACAAAAATTAAGCAAAATAAAATAAAACAAAAAAAAAATAACAAAAAAGAAATAAAATACAAAAAATCTCTTATAATTTATATAGTATTTTTTCTATAATTTATTATTTAATATATTTATATTTTATTAACTATATTAATTAATTAATTATTTTATATATTTTAATATATTTATATATTTTATATATATTATAATTAATTTATTTGTATATATAATTATATATATAATATATGATTTTTATTAATAATATATATTATTTATTATTTATATTTATATTATATTTATATTTTTTTATTAATTTATTATATGATTTATTATTATTTATATATATTTATTATCTTATCTTTTTATATTATATTTATTTTTTTATAAATTATATAAATATAATTAAATATATTTAATAGTTTAATTTATATTATTATAATTATTATATTATATTTATTTTATAATATTATATATAATATTTTTTTTTTATATATATTTTAATTTATTATTTATATTATTATTATATTGATTTTTATTTTATATTAAATATTATTATATATATTATTAATTATTTTATAATTTTTAAATATTTTTATTAATTTTATTTTATTTTTTATTTTTTTTATATTATTTTTTATTTTATATTGATTATTTTTATTTATTTATTTTAATATTTTTTAATTATTATTATATTAAATATTATATATATATTTTATATTATTATATATTATATGTATTATTTAAATATTTATATTATTTTATTATATTTTATATATATAATTAATTTTTTTATTTATTTTTATTTTTATATTATAATTATTATATTTCTTTAATATTATTTATTTATTAATTTATATTAATTATATTATTTATCTAATTTTTTATGATATATTATATATATAATATTTTATTTATTAAATTATATATATTTATTTTTATTGTTATATAAATATAAATTAATATATTAATAATTATTTATTTATATTAATTAATTTTTTATTTTTTATTTATATTATATTTTTATTTTATTAATTATATATTATATTATTATATATATATTTTATTTATAATTTTTTATAGTTTATTTTATTATTGCATATTATATTTAATATTTATTATATATTATATAATAATATATTTATTAAATATTAAACATAATAAAAACGTATAATATATATATGTATTTATTAATAACTTTATATATATTTTATTGTTTTATATTTATATTATTATTATATTATAATTTTTTATTAATTATTATTATTAATTTATATAAATTTATTTTAATATATATATATTATTTATTAATTATTATATTACTTTAATTAATTATATATTATTATATTTTTATTATTATTTATATATTTATATATATATTATATATTATTATATTATTATTTTATATTTTTTATTTTTATATATTTTATTAATTTATATTATCTTTTATTTAATTTATTAATAACTATATTATTATTTATATTATTTATTTATTTTTTATCTATTTATTAATGATTTTATATATTAATTTAATATATATTTAATATTAATTTTTTTATTTTGTATATATATCTAATTGTTTTATACATTTTTAATATAAAATATTTATAATTATATCATATATCTATTATATTTTATATATATATAATTTAATATTTCTAATTTTTTATAATATATTTTATATTTATTATATTATTTTATTTTATTATTATATATATTTATTAAATATATATTTTATATATTAATTTATTAATAATATTATTTCTATTAATTTATTTTATTTTTATTATATAATATATTATTTTTATAATATTATATTTATCATAATATTTTAATTTTTATGATTTATATGAATTTATTATATATATTATTTGATATTTTATATTATGATATTATTAAATAATTTTTATTTAATTATATTAATATTAAATATTTATTTTTTTTTTTATTTTAATTTTATATATTATTATATTTTACTTATATATTTATATAATTTATATTTTTTATTATTTTTTTACATTATATTATTATTTATTATTATTTATATTTATTATTATAATTATATAATATTCTTATAAATTATATTTTAGTTATTTATATTATTTTTTATTTAAATTAATATATTATATTATATTATATTTAATATTTATAATTAATTATTTTATTTATTATATTTTTATATTTAATATTTATTATAATATAATATATTCATTTTATGATTTATATAATTTTATTTTATTTTTTATTTTTAATTATATTTGAAATTATTATTATATTTATTATATATATTTATATATTTTTATTTAATTTTATATTATTAAATAATATTCATTATTTATATATAATTTTAATTTTTTATAATTATTAATATTATTATTTTATTTATATATACTATATTTATATTTATATTATTTAATATTATTTATAATTTTATATTGATATATTTTTAAATATATTTATATAAATCAATATTATTTTTTATTTTTATAATAATTATATTAACCCTTAATTATTTTATTATATTAATATATTATTATTTATTATATATATATTTATATTGATTTTAATATATTTTATTTATTATATATTTTTTTTTATATATTTTAATTTTATTATTATATTTTTTATTATTAATTATTTATATTATTATATTAATTATATATATAATTTTTATATTGTATTTTTTAGTTTTATATATTTTTTTATAGTATGATTATATTTATTTATATATATTATATTATATATTATTATACATTTTTATAATTTATATGATCCTGAAATATTTTTTTTATTATATTATAATTTATTAATTTATATATAAAATATTTATATTTTCTGTATTTTTATTTAATTCTATTAAATTTAATATATTTTAGATTAAAAATTTATTATTATATATATATTATATATTAATTTTTTATATTATTTATTTTTTATTTATATATATATTTTATTATATTATTATATATAGATTAATCAATTATATATTTTATATTTAAATATTATTAATATATATTTAATTTAATTTATATTTTTTAATATATATTATATTTTTATATAATTTTTATATTTATATTTATTTATTTTATTTATATATATATATTTTTTTTTTTAATATTTAAATTTTTATACATATATATTATTTATTATTAATTTTGATATTTTTATTTATTTATTTATTATTATCATTTTATTGATATTATTATTATATATATATTCTTTTTATATTTTTATTTATTATTTAATATTTATTATATTTATATATATTTATAGATATTTATTTTTTATTTTTATTTATTATATATTATAATATTATATTATTGTAATTTATTATATTATTATATATTTAATTAATTATTAATATCATTTTTTGAAGTTATTATTATTATATTATTACTAAATTTTATTTTTTAATTATAATCAATTATTATTTTTTAATTTAATATAATATAATTATATTTATTTTATTTTTTTTAAAATATTTTTTAATATATTTTATATATAATTATTTTTATTATTATTATTATTATTTTAATTTTAAAATTATTTATTATTATTATTTATATTATTATTATATATATATATAATATATTATTTTAATTCATTTTAAAATTTTAATATTATATTTTATATATATTTTTATCTTTATATATATATAAATTATCATTTTATTTTAATATATATTAGGATATTAATTATATATATTTATATTAATCGATAATTTATTTTTAATATTTTTTATATATATATTATATATATTTATATATTCTAATTATTATTATTATTATATAATTATTATTTATTATATTTACATTTATTATTAATTATTTATTAATATTAATATATAATATTTAGTCTATTTCTATTTATATTATTTTTTTATTTAATTTATATTATTTAATATTTTATATATATTATTATAATTATTTATATATTATTTATATACTTATTTTTTTATTATATATTTATATTATATATATTATTATAATTTATAACTTTTTATAAATAAATTATTATATAATTTTTATTTATTTTTTTATTATTAATTTTTATTATTTATTTTTATACTTATATTATATTTATATATATTCTATTATATTATTATTTTTAAATTGATAGTTATATATGATATTTTATACTTTTATATTTAATATATTATTTATTTTATTATTTTATATTATTTATATTTTTTTATAATTATAAAATATTTTATTATTATGTAATATAATTTATTTATATTATTATTTAATTATGATAATATTTTATATAATATTATATTATATTTATTTATTAAATTATTTTTTTTTATTTATAAATATGTATTATTTTATATATTATAATTATATTATTTTATATTTTATTTATTATTTAATTTTTATTATTTATATTTTATATTTATTTAAAATGAATAAATTATTATAATATATATTATTATTTATTTATAAAATTTTTATTAATTATTATTTTTTTATTATAATTTTATTTATGTTTTTATTTTTTAATATTTATATTTTTAATTTTTATTATTATTTAATATATTTATATATTATTTATCATATTTAATATTTTTTCATTAATTTATTAATAAAAATCAAATCATCCCAATAATATAAAAACACATCTTAACTACCAAATACATCAATCATAACTATATTATTAAGATTTATTAATATTTTAAAAATAATAATAATATACAAAAAGAATATCAACCAAATAGAAATAATAAAAAAAAAAATAATAAAGAAAAAAAACAAAAAAAAAGAAACAAACAACAAAATAAAAAAAAAACAAAAAGAAAAAACAACAGATAAATAAAAATAAAATATAAAAAAACAAAAAACAAAAAAAAAAAAAAAAATATAAAAAGAAAAAATAAAAATAATAAAGAAAAAACAAAAAAAAAAGACAATAAAAGAAAGAATAATATAAAAGAAAAAACATATAAAAATAAATAAAAAACTATATATTAAATAAATTTTAATATTATATAAATTTGATTGTATTTTATATGTAATTTTTTTTTAATTTTATTTTTTTATAGTTATATTTTTTATTATTTATATTATTATATATTATATTATTTTTGATTTTATATTATAATTATATTTATATAAATATTATTATTTATCATATATATTTATATATTATTTTATTATAAAATTTTTATAAAATAATTATATATATTAATATATAATATTAATATATTTTATTTAATTTATATATTTATTTTATTTTTTAATATCTTTATTATATTAGTATTTATTTTAATATAATATTATATGTTTTAATATAGTATATATTATATATTTATATTATAGCTTTATTTTATTTTATTATTGTTATTTTATTTATTATTATTTTTTATTTATATATATATTTTTTAGTATTTTATTAATATTATTTATTAATTATTAATTTATTTTATATAATTAAATTTATTATTTTATATATATTTAATATAATAGAAAATAATTAAAATATATTATTTTTATTTTTATATTATATTAATATATTTTTATTTATTATTATAATTTTTATTATTTTATAATTTTATATATATCGCGTAATCATTCCTTGTATGTATTGATATATGTCTTAGAATGGTAGAACCGTGACGAGGGTATCAAGTGTTTCAAATCTTGATAGTGAGAACCCTAGAGCACATATGGTGGCCATTCTAGAAAACGTCTGTAGCCCCTTTATTATTCTGAAGTAAGGGCACAGATAATACGGTAAGGTTATCATAGTGTTGAATGACCTTGTTGAAAGGCAGTGACTAATCTCACTTGTCAAGGTTGTTTGGTGACAACCTGGTGCAACACATGGGTGCTTGCTGTAGGCAAGTTCACTGGACTAACCCGCCAAAGGATTCCATATGGATGGTAACCCTAGTGTCTATGGAACAAATCCTCTAACGAATGGTGGTGCATGTGATCCTTAGAATTGAGATCACCGGAGCGCCTTGTGCACCGATTGGTGCAGTTTGACACTAGCCTATCACAGTTCTATTTAGAGCTGTCAGTACGGTAGTGATTGGCTGTATCAAAGAGTGTATCAAGACTATGGTGGATAGACAGATGATTCATCACTCCTGGGTATGGGAGAAGTTATCTCACGACGCAATTCAGTAAATGGCAATGACACTAAAATTGTGGCCACAGTGGGATTGAGTTGTTGCTCTATCCAGATTATAATACAGGTCATTAGTCTAGTAATTGAATACACAATATCAAGAGTAACCGAAGGTTGACACATTTCTATGCCTTGGTCTCATCGAGATAACGGATGATGAAAGGATCAAATTGTACGGTAACCATATCGTGATAGGTAGCTACTTTGCTGAATCTGAATCTATCGGGTGGCCATGATGCCTTGCTAGGGGCCAACCTTGGTCTGTGTATTAGTGAGACGATTAATGGTGTAATCGCGATGCTATACACTACCGGTATGATGAGGAGCCTATGGGTCACACACATAGAAGATAATTTAAGACTCAGGAAGTTAAGAGGTGTTTTCATCTCTTGGGCGAAAGGGTATTTTGCTAATTTCACAGTGCAATTAAATTTGCTGAGGTTGTAGCCTTATTTAATTTGTTAGAAAAATTAAATAAGTAAAATTACGTTTAAATATGTGTTAGCATATATTTAAATAAATTATCATTATTGTTAAATGTTAATATTATATATATATTAATTGATTTTAATTGAATAATGATGAATTAAAATAAATATCTAAGTGGGAGTGTTTGGAAACAAGGGGTGTTTGGGTTGGGCCCAAGCCTATTCCATATGGGAATAGGGCAATTAAACTTTACTATAAAAGAAAAAGGTTAATTGAAAAAGTGCAGATTCATTCATTCATTCTTTTTCATTGAAAAAGAAAAAAGCCACAGCCCCAAAATCACTCTCAATGTCAGATTGGTTTTTGCCTAAAATCAAAATTGCTTGTTTTCTTTCTTGTTTCTTAAGGCTAAAGAGGATCTAGCAAATCCCTCTTTAGTTCTTGTTGATTACTTCGTGTGGACTATATCGGTTCGATCCTACACTTGGGTCGACAGCGAAATACATTCAGAGACAAAGTTGGAGGAGCATCTAAACGTGCATATGATTTCTTAAACTCTAAACTAATTTTCTGCAGATTCTTATTTTAATATAACTGTAATTTGTGCCCTGATCTTGGTTCTATGGAACGATCCTGTTGTTATTGATTTTGTTTTCCACTGCCTCAATGGATTGTTTCCTAACAAGGAGGTGGCAGAATAGGGGGGCTGCCCTGCATATTGGCAATGTAATGCTTCTCTTTCTCTAGCTAGTATACTTGTGAAATACACAGTAAAAACTCACTATATATATATAATATAATATATAATATATATTATATATATATAATATATATATATATATATATATATATATATATATATATATATATGAGAAATATACATGTAGATGAAGATAAAATAGAGGGCCCATACTAATTTTTTTAATACAAATAGTACATTAAGTTACAAAATTGGTCAAAAATAAACTCGACAGTGTGCCAGACCATCGGCGCGAGGCATCGACGCTCTCAACTACCTGCAAAAACAGGACAAAACATGGGGTGAAGCACAATTTCAGTAGTAACCTGCTATGCTACCCTTCTATCTCCATTGCTCTTATTTTGATTTTCCTTCCTTACATCACACTTCTCTATTCTTCTCTGCTCTTTCTATAACTCTAGTTTCTCACTACTCAAGATAGTGGAAATGGTATCATGCATAAGTATAATGCATATGCACAAATGCATAGGATGTGCATTTTCTTTTCTGTTTTCTTATTCTGTTTTCTGTTTCTTTTCTCTGCATTTCTTTCTTTCTTTCTTTCTTTCTTTTCTAGTCTTTCTTTCTTTCAATTCTTTCTTTCTTTCTATTCTTTCTTGCCGATCAGACTCAGTTGAGGCATGGATTCGGAACCTTAGCCATGTGAGTGTATTCTCTAATTTTTTTCTGGGTACAATCCTCATCCACATACACTTCTAACGGACTGTACACTTCTTCTTTTTGATTTTGGGCGACATGCATGTGGGGCTAGGTCACTCAGGAGTTCCCCATCGCAACAACATTCTCTTCTCTTCTTTAAAAGTGTTCTTTAATATTTCTCTTTTCTTTCTCTTTGTTCTTTAATGTTCTTTAATGCTCTTTAATGCTCTTATGAGTATGTATGCATGTAGATGGGCTTATGCTTGTTATGCTTTCTAAGTTCACATGTTTAGAAGAAATAATGCAATATGGCATGTGAACATGTCATTCTCTACCATCTACAAACTCATTTCAAAATAACAAATAATCATATTCATGCATGCACTTCTCTTTGACATTTCATCAAACAATTTGTATGCACACACAAACTCTAAATTCGCTACACTTCTATATCTTTCTTAAGCCACCAAAATTTGGAACAAAACTCACTAAAATCCACATCAAACCTGGCCAGGATTTACACTTCACAAATTCTACTCCAATTCTTCCATAATTCATCCAAACTTCCACCAAACATCAAATACACAACACTACTTCTCATGGATGAATGCTAACCATCATTCAACATCAATTCCATCAACAATTCTCAACATATAAGCACATACATACATATAAGAATTTCTCTACACAATTCTCATAACTAGGGTTGGATTTACTTACCTTAGATGTGAGCAATCCAAACACTTTAATCTTCTTTTGAAACAACCGTCATTCTCTTAAACCCTATGAGTATAAACCATAAGAATCAACACTTTAAAAATTAAATCTCACATCTTAGTGCAATGATCTTACCTAGGGATGCTTAGGATTGAAATTCCACCAAAAGTGAACCAACTTCTATGAATTTTCTTGAAAAGTGAATGAAGAAATTTGAGAGTATTTAGGTGGAAAGTGGCATGAATGGAAGGGAAGAATGGCTAGGGTTTCAGGCTTGAACCCTTAATATAACATATCATTACTTGTAGCTTCCCATTTTACCCTTGCACTTTCTATGAAATTCCATTTATGTCCCTTAGTCAATTACCATGATGTCCTCATTCTATTGCATTCTTCATGAAATTCTATCTTTTTTCACTCCCCACACTTTCAACTAATTATGGGTGGAATATCCATTTTGCCCTTAAGCAAGTTTTTCCCAAATTTCACTAAAATTTCCAGGGAGTTCTTCGCCCCAGTGAAGCTACATTTTTTTTTTCCATGAATTTGGGCAGAGAGTACATTGTCGTGGCAACAAAATCCCTTTGTCGCGGCAAAGTTTGCAAAAATTTGCCCTAAGCTAATTTCATGCATTCCTCTTGGAGTAAACACTACAATTAAGGGAAATGAGATTACGTACCTCGATGTGGGTGTTACAAGCAAGCCTGGCCACGCACAGCGCGCGTAGCCTGCAATATGCAAGGTAGCCCTCTAGCCCCCATAAGCAGCCACCTCCTGCCATCCTCAGCCCTCCAACCTCATGGAGCATACCACAACAGCCTCTGTAGGGCTTGCATTTGCTTCCCCGGTCCTCTCGAGGCCAAAAACACCCACTTCCTGATGCCCTCGAAGCCCATATCCCCCAAATTGGCAACCTATTAGTTGTTTTGGTTTTTTTTTTTTCTTTTTTTTGCTAATATTTAGTTTATATGGATTGTGCAGATTTTTCGAAGCGTAAATTATAAAGACTATGGGTTGGAGGTTGTAAGCAATAAGGTATCATACTTCCCCGTAAGGGTGACAGTTAGGTCTAGTTAGCAAGTTTTTATGAGAATAATGAATATTTTACGGGAACAGAAGAATGGTTTAAACCGATTCAAAGAGAGTTGTTTCAGTCATTTTTTGAACATTGGAGAAAATTGGAAAAAGGCGTTCTGGGGGTAAGAAGTGCATTATATGTTGCTACACTCAGTTAAAGGCCAAAAAAAAAAAAATGTGGTTTGTGGTACATGGAAAGCCACTATGTTTTGGGATGATGGAATATGCCCTAATGATAAGCTTAAGATGTGGGGAATTTCAAGATGCAGGAGAGCAAGAGAGAATAAAGGACAGTAATGCAACCGATAACCTAGCTAAAAAAGTTTTTTTTGGGGGGGTTGGGGGGGGGGGGGGGGGGGGAGGGGGGGGGGGGGGGGGGGGGGGGGGAGGGGGGGGGGGTGGGGGGGGGGGGGGGGGGGGGGGTGGGGGGGGGGGGGGGGGGGGGGGGGGGGGGGGGGGGGGGGGAAGCGTCTATTAGAGGACGCGATTGAGAGGAGAGGTTAGAAGAAGATGGGTATACCTCTTCATAGAGGTTCAAGATGTGCCTGGTATGGTTCGTGCATTCAATCCTAATGGCTTCTGACTCAACAAAAGCCGTTCATATGGATTGGGTGAAGTTTGCAAGCAACGTGGACTTCTTTAATGCTTATTTGTGGGGATCGATATCATTTCAGATAACCATGGACTCCCTGCAAGGAAAAGACATGGTGTTAAAGCAGCGCAAATCTGTCGAGAAGAATAGACCGAGCACGTACAATTTTTTTGGCTTCCCATGGGCACTGCAGGTAAATATTAATAGTTTTTTGTCATTTTTTTTTTGTATTATATGTGTTTTAATTATGATATGGACTTTCCTTTTACAATGTAGACTTGGATGCATGAGGTCGTCCCTATCTTGGCTAAGGCAGGGGGGAGGATGAAGACTTCGGATGAGCGATCACAATTTCCTAGGATGTTGCAATGGCACATCGAGAAGTGTACCCATTGGGATTATGACAAAATAGACATGGAAATTCAAGCGGCTTGGGTAAGATTAAAGGATTAATCTTTTGAATATGCACTTGCTTTTAAATGTGGCTTAAATTTGATTAATTTTTTTTCTTATTGTAGGGAGTCGTCCGTCCCTTCCTCACCGCTACTAGGGGCTGTAATGACTCTCTTTCTAGCTAGTATACTCGTAAAATAATAGTAAAACTCACTAAATATATATATATATATAAGAAAATATACATGTAAACGAGTATAAAATTATGGGCCCATATTTAATTTTCTTTATACACAGAACTTTACATAATATAATAAAGTCTCTCAAAATAGTAACTCGACAGTTTTGCCCAACCCTTCCACTGTGTGATGTTCCAGGTGACCGCATCTCACATGTTTCCTGCAAAAACATTAAAAACAACGGGGAGGGCACTAATTGCTTAGTAAGTAAAACCGCTATGCTACCCTTTTCCCTCCGTTGCTTAAATTCTGAATTTCTTTTCCTTACTTCACATTTCCCCATTCTTCTCTATTCTTTCTCTACTCTTACTCTATCTTTCCCTCTGTTCTTTCTCTCTGTTCTTTCTCTATTCTAATTTCCCACTACTCAGATAATGGGCATGATATTATGCATATATATAATGCAAATGCACAAATGTATAAAATATGCATTTTCTTTTCTATTTTTCTTATTCTGTTTTCTCTGTATTTCCTTCTTTGCTTCCTTTTCTAGTCTTTCTTTCTTTTCTTTTCTAATCTTTCTTTTTCTTTCTTTCTTTTCTTTTCTTTCTCATTTTTTTCTTTTCTTTCTTGTTCTTTTCTTTTCTTTCTTATTCTTTTGCCGATCGGACTTGGTTGAGGCATGGATTCTGAACCTTGGCCGTGTGAGTGTATTCTTCTTTCTCGGGTACAGCTCTCATCCACATGCACTCTTATGGACTGTACCAATTCTTCTTTCTTATTCTTAGGCCGCTCACTAAAGGCGGCGTGCATGTGGGGAAAATTCTTCTTGTCACTCACGGGTTCCCCATCGCAACAGCCTTTTCTTCTTTTTATCTTTTTACACTTCTTTAAATAAAATTCAGTTTTGAACTTCTTTAATATTCACATTTCTTTCTATTTACTCTTTAACATTCTTTAGTGGTTTTTCATGCTCTTATGAATATGTATGCATGTAGATGGTTTCATGCTTATATTTCTTCCTAAATTCACATGTTTAAATGCAATAATGCAATGTGGAATGCAAACATATCATTCTCTACCATCTACAAAGTCATGTCAATATAACACATAATCATACTCATACAAACACTTCTCTTTGACATTTCATCAAAACAACTTATGTGCACAAAGTAACTCTAATTTGGCTACACTTCTATCTATTTTCTAAGCCACCAAAAATTGGGAATAAAACCCTCCATATTTAACACCAAACCTGTCCAAAATCTACACTCCAAAATTTCCACTCCAATTCTTCCAAACTTCATCCAAACATTCAGCAAACATCAAATACACCAACATAGCTTCTCATGGATAAGTTATAATCATCATTCAACACCAAATCCATTAACAATTTTTCATATAAAACATATATATGCATAAAAGGAATTCTCTACACAATATTACTTAAATCATACTTAGGGTAGAATTTACTTACCTTATATGTGAGTCATCCAACACTTTAAAAATCTTCTTTGATCCAACTGTCTTTCTCTTAAATCCTATGAACACAAATCATCAAAATTCAACACTTTAAAAATTAAAACTCACTTCTTAGTGCAAGGATCTTACCTAAGGATGCTTGGGATTGAAAATCCACTAAAAAGTACCGAAAATCTATGAATTTCCCTTGAAGAAGAATTGAAGAAATTGAGAGAATATGAAGCTGAAGCTGAAGGTGGCGTGAAAATGGATGAAGAGTGGCTAGGGTTTCACTCTTCAACCCTTGATATAACATAATATTATATTTAGTTTCCCATTTTGCCCTTGCATTTTCTTTAAAATTCCATCTATGTCCCTTAGTCAATTACCATAATGCCCTCATTTTATTGCATTCTCCATGAAATTCTATCTCTTTTCACTCCCCACAATTTCAACTAATTTTGAGTGAAAAGACCATTTTAACCCTAATGAAATTTTAAGGCATTTTCTTCACATTTCTCCCCCTCTTATAAAAATTTAAGTTACGTACCTCAATGTGGGCATTACAATTCTCCCCCTCTTATAAAAATTTCGTCCCCAAAATTCAAACAAACAACTCGGGATGGCGATTCTGCATGTCTTGCTCTACTTCCCATGTTGCTTCTTCTACCTTATGATTCCTCCATAGGACTTTTACGAATGGAATACTTTTGTTTCGAAGCTCTTTAATCTTTCTGTCTAATATATGTACTGAACGCTTGTAACGCCCCACTTGAGGTACGTAGCTAACATTTCTTCTTTTGCTCTTATTTGAGTTGGTTTAATAGTATTATTGTTTGGTTGACCTTTGATTGAGTGGTGTGTTGAATACTTGCCCTGAAATTGGTTGAAATAGAAGAAGTTCAGTGTTCCATTCTTCGCCGCGGCGAAGAGGTGTTGAAACCACGGGCAGCTGCTGGACAGTTTCGCCGCGGCAACAGAAGTTTCCTCGCCACGGCGACGTTCCAACCAAAATGTTTGTTAAGTTTTAGATATTTTCTCCCCTAAGGGCAATTTGACCAATCCATTCCTAATTAGTAGGAAAAGTGGGGAGTAAAATGTAAGAAATTTTCATGGAGAATATGTTGTTATGGGGGTGTGCTTGTAATGAATCAAAGGATATAGATGAAATTTCCAAAGAAGAGTAAGGGCAAAATGGGAATGCTTGTGTATAAATTTCATTAAAAGGAATTAAGTCATTGCAAACCCTTCATTCTTCTTCTCCATCGCCACTCTCCTCTCTTGCTTCCTCTCAATTTCTTTTTCTTTTGTTCAAGGAGTTTGAAAGGGCTTTTGGAGTGATTTGGGGTAGAAAATCAATCTAAGGCATCCTAAGGTAAGGATTCTTGCTTTGGTTGTGAAGTTTTGTGAGTTTTGGGGTATATTGTATATTGAGGGTTTTTGTTCATTTGTTTGAGAGCAGAGAGAAAGTCAAGCAAACCAAGTGAAAGGAAGAGCTAGTGAAATCTCTCCATAACAAGGTAAGTAAATCCCAACCCAAGTTGAGATTTGAGAATTTTCTTGATTAGGGTTTTTGATAGCAATTACGTATGTATGTTACATACATGTTATATGCCATGTTATTGAGTCTTAAATGGAGATTACTAGTGCTTTGTGATTGGTTATACATTTCACATATAAGAAGTGAGATGTGGGTTGGAAAGGTAGTTTGAGATGGAATTGAAGGATATTGAGAAATCCTTTTTGGAAGTGTCTTTCTTTGGCAGGATTTATGGCTATGTGAGGGAGTTTCTCCCCATTTTGGATGGTTAGAGAAAGACTTAGAATTATTGTTATAGTAGAGTTTTATTATGCACTTGAGTTGTTTGATGAAATGCCTAATAGAGGTTTGAGTATGAGTAGTGAACCTTAATTCTTGCAACATTGCATGTTGGCATTTCATAAGTGCATTAGTGGAGATGAACCATCCATAGGCATTAATTGTGCATTGAGAAGTGACCTAAGAAAGAGTAGGAAACTTTGTGTATGCACTTGCTCTATGAGTAGAGAACTTTGTGGATGCAACTACTCTAAGGGTAGAGAGAATGAGAAGTGCTAGAGTAGAGTGAATGAGAAGAGTATTAGAAA